>NC_138302.1:14542500-14555000 GCF_965601325.2 Salmo salar
ATATATGAAGGCTGGGTCTTACCTTAACGTATATATGAAGGCTGGGTCTTACCTTAACGTATATATGAAGGCTGGGTCTTACCTTAACGTATATATGAAGGCTGGGTCTTACCTTAACGTATATATGAACGCTGGGTCTTACCTTAACGTATATATGAAGGCTGGGTCCTACCTTAACGTATATATGAAGGCTGGGTCTTACCTTAACGTATATATGAAGGCTGGGTCTTACCTTAACGTATATATGAAGGCTGGGTCTTACCTTAACGTATATATGAAGGCTGGGTCTTACCTTAACGTATATATGAAGGCTGGGTCTTACCTTAACCTCTTGGGGCTAGGTGGGACGCTAGCGTGCCACCCGTGGTGCACTCCATCAACAGCAGGTGCATTTCAAGAGCGGCAAATTTGAATCCAAATAAATGTCAAAATTCAAATTTTTCAAAAATACAACTATGTTACACCATTTGAAAGATAAACATCTCCTTAATCTAACCACGTTTTACGATTTCAAAAAGGTTTTACGGCGAAAGCATAAATTTAGAGTATGTTAGGACAGTACATTTACAAGAGTTGTGTGTAATGTTTTGTCAAGTCAAAGACAGGGTCACCAAAACCATAAAACCAGCTAAAATGATGCACTAACCTTTTACAATCTCCATCAGATGACACTCCTAGGACATTATGTTAGACAATGCATGCATTTTTAGTTCTATCAAGTTCATATTTATATACAAAAACAGCGTTTTACTATGGCATTGATGTTGAGGAAATCGTTTCCCTCCAATAACCGGCAGTCAAGTCAGCGTCAGAAATTAAATAATTAAAATTAGAAAACATTGGTAAAATATTATATTGTCATTTAAAGAATTATAGATTTACATCTCTTGAACGCAATCAACTTGCCAGATTTAAAAATAACCTTACTGGGAAATCACACTTTGCAATAATCTGAGCACTGCGCCCAGAAAAATACGCGTTGCGATACAGACTAGACGTCATGTTGGGGAGATCTAAAATCGAAAATACTATGTAAATAATCCATTACCTTTGATTCTCTTCATCAGATGTCACTTCCAGGTATCACAGGTCCATAACGAATGTAGTTTTGTTCAAAAAAGCTCATCATTTATGTCCAAAAATCTCCGTCTCGTTAGCACATGATGTAAGCCAGCCGGACTTCTCGTCATGAACGAGGGGAAAAAATATATTTCCGTTCGTTCAAACATGTCAAACGTTGTATAGCATAAATCATTAGGGCCTTTTTTAACCAGAACATGAATAATATTCAAGGTGGACGAATGCATACTCTTTTATAACGTATTGGAACGAGGGTACCCAACATGAACTAGCGCGCCAGGTGTCTAATGGGACATCACCGTTCCATGGCTCTTGTTCGGTCAGATCTCCCTCCAGAAGACTCAAAACACTTTGTAAAGGCTGGTGACATCTAGTGGAAGCAATAGGAAGTGCCAAAATATTCCTAAACCCCTGTGTTTTTCAATGGGATAGGTTTAAAGTCAATACAACACATCAGGTATCCACTTCCTGTCAGAAAATGTCTCAGGGTTTTGCCTGCCAAATGAGTTCTGTTATACTCACAGACACCATTCAAACAGTTTTGGAAACTTTAGAGTGTTTTCTATCCATATATAATAAGTATATGCATATTCTAGTTACTGGGTAGGATTAGTAACCAGATTAAATCGGGTACATTTTTTTTATCCAGACGTGCAAATGCTGCCCCCTAGACCCAACAGGTTAACGTATATATGAAGGCTGGGCCTTACCTTAACGTATATATGAAGGCTGGGTCTTACCTTAACGTATATATGAAGGCTGGGTCTTACCTTAACGTATATATGAAGGCTGGGTCTTACCTTAACGTATATATGAAGGCTGGGTCTTACCTTAACGTATATATGAAGGCTGGGCCTTACCTTAACGTATATATGAAGGCTAAGTAGAATCCTGGGTAAAGGTCTTCTCTGGCCATTTACACATCAGGGTCTTGACGAAGTGCCCAATGTTCAATCACATGTAACAATGTTGACTAGGTCTTGACTGACTGTCCAATGAGGTGTCAGAATGCTAACTAACTGTCCAATGGCGTTGCAGGGTCTTGTTCCTGCAGGGATCCGTCTGATTCCTCACACTGTGCTCACCTTCATCTTCCTAGAGCAGCTCAAGAACAACTTCGGCATCGTCGTCATCTCCTGAGCACGCTCCGTGACCTACGACCTTTACCCACTAACCCCCCGTCTCCTGCCAACGTCAACCAATCCCCTGTCACTGCCAAGGTGCCACACCCCCCCCATCGCCCTGCGCTGTCCAATCACACAGAGAGGTGGATGTAGGGATGGAATGTCTGCTATGCTATCCTACCCGGCCCTCTTTCACCTGCTCTGGAAATCAACCAATCACCAGTGGAAAAGACTACGAAGGAACTGCCTACACCTGCACCATCCCAGCCTTGTCCACAGGAAGAGTTGTCATAGCAACGCCAGTCAAACCCTGCTGTGACATCATCTTCATGCGTCTGTCATCATCAATAGTGCCATTCTCAATGGGGGCTGCGCCTCAAATCACACGCTATTCCCTATGTAGCGCATTACTTATTACCCTTAATCTGTGTAGGGGACATAGTGTCACCTGAGTTCACTCCTTAGGCAGTGTTAATGTGTTTATACTGTAGCCTTCCACCATCATCATCATCATCATCATGTATGTATCACCCAAATCAGTTTCATTCCACACCACACCAGTCCTCATGTAGTACTAGCAGTGTACTAGTTATAGTAGTATGTATTACTAGTTGTAGTAGTATGTATTACTAGCAGTGTACTAGTTGTAGTAGTATGTATTACTAGCGGTGTACTAGTTGTAGTAGTAGTGTGTATTACTAACAGTGTAGTAGTAAGTATTACTATAATGTATTACTGGTGTGACTGTAGATCACTATAACATTGTCGTTCTAACTGGAACTCCTCTACCATCTCAGATACTGTCACATCGGGGCGTGACGGTGACAAAGGGCCCTGTTCCTGTTCATAACACTGTAACAGCAGCAGGTAGCCTCGAGGTTAAGAGCGTTGGGCCAGTAACCCGAAAGGTTGCCGTGTCGAATCTCCGAGCTGACTAGTTAATACATCTGTTGTTGAGCCCTCGAGCGAGGAAGACACTTAACAGTGGCATTGGGTGACGGTCCTATTCCTGCCTATAAGAGATGCTGCATAACAGGTTATAATGCCATAACACCATGGCTATAAAGCTATCACATGCTTACAGACAGAGGTACTAAACAGAAGTTGCCCCTAGGCACTGATTCTGGGTCAGACGTTAGTTGAATCCCCCTACCAGTTAAAGTTATTATTGGTGCTGGGTGATCTGATCCTAGATCTGTGGTTATGGACAACAGTAGAAATTCCCTCTAAGGTCAATGTGACCACGAGATATAACTGGACAGAGATAAGAGACGTATAGTGAATAGGTTGTACACTACCTTTGACCAGGCCCCATAGGGCCCTATAGGAGATCATTTAGAGATACTGTGAGTTAGAGAGAGATACTGTTTACTGGGATCTGGATGAAACTGCTGGCTTTAAGGCACTTTATTAAACACACACACACACTACAGGTAACTTTAGGCAGTTGTCTGTATGTAATAGGGTCATTTGGGGGGACACCCACCGTGAGTTCCAGTGAGTCAGGATGCCTTTTCCCCTGTAGCCTCCAGGGGGCAGCATGGTACTGTGTGTGTTTGGGAGACTGGTCATTATGAATGAGTGACTGATTATTAACAGACAGGTATGTCTCCGTGTGAATGAGAGAGGATTCATTCATAAATGCTACTGTGAGATTGTGTTTCAGTTAATTGTTTGACTGTATTTGATAGGCCATTATCAAAGAGTGGTGTTGGGAACCACCCCTTGCACACACACACACACACACACAATCTCTAGGAATGGAAATGAGATTGTAGATTTTTTTTTTACATTTTAGTCATTTAGCAGACGCTCTTATCCAGAGCGACTTACAGTAGTGAATGCATACATTTCATTTCATGCATTTGTTTTTGTACTGAACCCAGCTCTGTGCGGCTGTACATGTATGGGTCTGTATTTTGTAGATTGTTTTTTTAATTAAAATACTAATAAATAATAACTGTCACTCTCTGTGAGTGTGGAGTGTGTGTGGGCTTGGGGGTGAACCTAATAGATCTCCTTGCTGACTTGTGTCCAAGGTCTGTCTGATTATTGATACTCTGTCTCCCCCTGTTGGTCGCGTGAGCAGCGCTCTTCAGATCTGAAGCTCAGTCTTCACTCATCGCCTGGTGAGGAGCTATGAAATGTGGTTCTCTTCAAGATATCAGGAAGACGTTGAACCAGAAACACACTAGAGAAACTGACGGCCTTGGTAGGCTACTTAACAACTCTGACTAAAATGTCGGCCGTCCTCGCTTTCACAACCGAAGATGTGTGTTCGACGTCGGCAGTTCGCTTTTTTGTGACGACAGGACCCAACTAAAATTTCAAGATCTCTGTTTCGCTGGCTTTTAGCTCATTAAACACATTTTAAAACGGTTTGTATCATTCAGAAAATATGAATATTTATTTAAATGTATTGCTTTTTTCACCACATAAACAACTGCCATCTTGCCTGAAATGAAAAACATTAGTCCCCCCTCTTTTTTTAAATTCTGTCTGTTTTGATTGGTCTGCCAACACCAAATTCACTTTGAGGAGCTGTTCCAATGTTTAAATGAAATGTCAACCCTAATCCTCCAATCCAATAGCTCATCTAGCTGATAAATTCATTCTAACAATATGTTCTGCCTATATGGCTAATAATGTCTTCTCTGGCAGTCTAGTGCTGAGAGGTGTGATTCAGTCTAGTGCTGAGAGGTGTGATTCAGTCTAGTGCTGAGCGACGTGATTCAGTCTAGTGCTGAGAGGTGTGATTCAGTCTAGTGCTGAGAGGTGTGATTCAGTCTACTGCTGAGAGGTGATTCAGTTTAGTGCTGAGAGGTGTGATTCAGTTTAGTGCTGAGCGATGTGATTCAGTCTAGTGCTGAGAGGTCTGATTCAGTCTAGCGCTGAGCGACGTGATTCAGTCTAGTGCTGAGAGGGGTGATTCAGTCTAGTGCTGAGCGACGTGATTCAGTCTAGTGCTGAGAGGTGTGATTCAGTTTAGTGCTGAGTGGTGTGATTCAGTCTAGTGCTGAAAGGTATGATTCAGTTGCTGAGAGGTCTGATTCAGTCTAGTGCTGAGAGGTCTGATTCAGTCTAGTGCTGAGCGACGTGATTCAGTCTAGTGCTGAGAGGTCTGATTCAGTCTAGTGCTGAGCGACGTGATTCAGTCTAATGCTGAGTGGTGTGATTCAGTCTAGTGCTGAGAGGTGTGATTCAGCAGTTCTGATGGATAGGAACACAGTGTCTCTGTCCTGACCCTGAGGCTCTAAGGTCATGTCCAGGTCAACATGTCTCTGTCCTGACCCTGAGGCTCTAAGGTCATGTCCAGGTCAACATGTCTCTGTCCTGACCCTGAGGCTCTAAGGTCATGTCCAGGTAGAGGTTGTAAGGTCATGTCCAGGTCAACATGTCTCTGTCCTGACCCTGAGGCTCTAAGGTCATGTCCAGGTCAACATGTCTCTGTCCTGACCCTGAGGCACTAAGGTCATGTCTCTGTCCTGACCCTGAGTCTCTAAGGTCATGTCCAGGTCAACATGTCTCTGTCCTGACCCTGAGGCACTAAGGTCATGTCGAGGTAGAGGTTCTAAGGTCATGTCGAGGTAGAGGTTCTAAGGTCATGTCGAGGTAGAGGCTCTAAGGTCATGTCCAGGTAAACGTGTCCTTCCATTGTTTTATTGCTGTTTTATTGCTATCATCACACAGTACACCACAGCCATTAACTTACCCCTCCCACACACACCTCCATCACTCACTCTGTGTGTGTGTGTGTGTGTGTGTGTGTGTCCTACTGCAGGATATGTAGCTTCCCATCCATCTACAATGGCACCACTGCCAATAGCACTAGCTACACATTACCATATCTCTGTATGTGTCCTACACCTCCTACAGAAATGACAGAGGATCAATACGGAGTTATCATGCTGATGTGTGTTTCTCTGTGTGTGGGTTGGTTCTATCCTTGTGGGGACCTAAAATCCCCAAATGTCCCCACAAGGATAGTAAAACAAGTGTGTGTGGGTGTGTTAATGTGTGTGGGTGTGTTAGTGTGTGTGGGTGTGTTAGTGTGTGTGGGTGTGTGTGGGTGTGTTAGAATGTGTGGGTGTGTGTGGGTGTGTTAGTGTGTGTGGGTGTGTTAGTGTGTGTTAGTGGGTGTGGGTGTGTTAGTGTGTGTGGGTGTGTTAGTGTGTGTGGGTGTGTTAGAATGTGTGGGTGTGTGTGGGTCTGTTAGTGTGTGTGGGTGTGTTAGTGTGGGTGTGTTAGTGTGTGTGGGTGTGTTAGTGTGTGTGGGTGTGGGTGTGTTAATGTGTGTGGGTGTGTTAGTGTGTGTGGGTGTGTTAGTGTGTGTGGGTGTGTTAATGTGTGTGGGTGTGTTAGTGTGTGTGGGTGTGTTAGAATGTGTGGGTGTGTTAGTGTGTGTGGGTGTGTTAGAATGTGTGGGTGTGTGTGGGTCTGTTAGTGTGTGTGGGTGTGTTAGTGGGTGTGTTAGTGTGTGTGGGTGTGTTAGTGTGTGTGGGTGTGTTAGAATGTGTGGGTGTGTGTGGGTCTGTTAGTGTGTGTGGGTGTGTTAGTGTGTGTGGGTGTGTTAATGTGTGTGGGTGTGTTAATGTGTGTGGGTGTGTAAGTGTGTGTGGGTGTGTAAGTGTGTGTGGGTGTGTTTGTAGTGGATTTGAATATGAACATGCAAGTGACTGTGAGGAATCTCCCTTCTCAGTGTGGGTTGACACTAAACCATACAGCTGTGACAGGGTGAATGGACTTAGGGAGGAGAGGTAGGTAAGGATAGAAGACCCATTTAGCTATCTTTACAAGCCCCGTACCCATCTATTGTGAAGAGATGACTGGGAAAAAGAGAGAGAAAGGGAGGGGGAAAGAAGAGGGAGAAATAGAGTGAGGGAGGGGGAAAGAGGAGGGAGAAAGAGAGGGAGGGAGAGGGAAAGAGGACGGAAAAAGAGAGGGAGGGAGGGGAAAAGAGGAGGGAGAAAGAGAGGGAGGTGTGATGAATAGGACTGAAAGACAAAAAAAGACTATCATGTGTAAATCTCTCCATTCTCAAATAAGAAAGATGAAGGAAATCAGTGAATTGGACGGATGCTTGAAACAGGAAGAGATTGATCTGGAAACTGAAGCGCTGCTGGGATCACAAGACATTCCCCTACCGTTGGGCCCTTGAGCAACAGACTGTCCTCCCTCACCCTGGAGGTGAGAGGTCAGGGGAACGTATCATGGAGTCTCAGAGCAGGAGTACTGATCCAGGATCAGGTCCCCCCCGTCCATGTAACCTTCTATATTGTGATCTAAAAGACCAAAGTGATCGTAGATCAGCAGTCGTACTCTGAGACGCCTGATACCTACTTTCCCAGAGGACTACTGCCAACTGATCGTAGATCAGCACTCTGAGACGCCTGATACCTACTTTCCCAGAGGACTACTGCCAACTGATCGTAGATCAGCACTCTGAGACGCCTGATACCTACTTTCCCAGAGGACTACTGCCAACTGATCGTAGATCAGCACTCTGAGACGCCTGATACCTACTTTCCCAGAGGACTACTGCCAACTGATCGTAGATCAGCACTCTGAGACGCCTGATACCTACTTTCCCAGAGGACTACTGCCAACTGATCGTAGATCAGCACTCTGAGACGCCTGATACCTACTTTCCCAGAGGACTACTGCACACCTGTCCATCAAAGCTGCCTCTCAACAGCGATAACGTTGAGTCAATGTTGCTGGAATGTTGAGTGAACGTTGTGTGAATGTTGAGACATAAGAAGAATGTTGAATGACTGTGCTGTCCCTGTGTTTACCTTATTCAAACATACTATTTTCTACCGAAGTTACGTATGGAATTCAGGAAGTTATTTTCCATGTAGTCCTTGGTTAATCCAAAGATGCCACTCAATGTTGTTAGAATGTATGGGGCTAAACTTTGAGTGTTCTGTTTTCCCGTTCTGTGCCTGTGTTTAGGCGTGTATATTTGCGTGTACAGTTTACTACAATATGGACACAGTAGCACTGTATATTGGATACAGTATTACATAAAACATATGATTGTAACTATGATGTGTATCTGTGACAAAAACAGACCTGCCACATAACATTGGGAGAACATTGGTCGAAAAGTTAAAGGACTTTAGCTTGGAGGTAACGTTCTGTGGCAGTGTTAATGCCATAGACGTGGGAATACAGATACGATTGGCTCTCTCCTGTTCCTCTCCTCTCACCTCATCTCCTGCAGCTTTGGCTCTTACAAGGCCTCTCATCCTGCTAATGTAAAGGACAGCTTTGGCTCTTACAAGGCCTCTCATCCTACTAATGTAAAGGACAGCTTTGGCTCTTACAAGGCCTCTCATCCTGCTAATGTAAAGGACAGCTTTGGCTCTTACAAGGCCTCTCATCCTACTAATGTAAAGGACAGCTTTGGCACCTACAAGGCCTCTCGTCCTACTAATGTAAAGGACAGCTTTGGCTCTTACAAGGCCTCTCGTCCTACTAATGTAAAGGACAGCTTTGGCACCTACAAGGCCTCTCGTCCTACTAATGTAAAGGACAGCTTTGGCACCTACAAGGCCTCTCGTCCTACTAATGTAAAGGACAGCTTTGGCACCTACAAGGCCTCTCGTCCTACTAATGTAAAGGACAGCTTTGGCTCTTACAAGGCCTCTCATCCTACTGATGTAAAGGACAGCTTTGGCTCTTACAAGGCCTCTCATCCTGCTAATGTAAAGGACAGCTTTGGCTCTTACAAGGCCTCTCATCCTACTGATGTATCATATGATTCATGTCTGAATATAAATAACAAACACATGTAGCACAGATAACATGAGCCCTGAATATCTGTCAGTGGTTGCTATTATAGTCCACACACACACACACACACACACACACACACACACACACACACACACACACACACACACACACACACACACACACACACACACACACACACACACACACCACTTAAACACACACAAAGTTACACACACACACGCACAGTTACATACACACAGTGTTACACACCCACACACACACCACTTACACACACAGAGTCACGCACACACACACACACACACACACACACACACACACACACACACACACACACACCACTTACACAAACACAAAGTTACACACACACACCACTTACACCTACACACACACACACACACACACACACACAGTTACACACACACACAGAGTTACACACACACACAGAGTAACACACACAGACACACCACTTACACACACACAGAGTTACACACACAGAGTTACACACACACACACACACACATACACACACACACACACACACACACACACACACACACACACACACACACACACACACACACAGACACACCACTTACACACACACAGAGTTACACATACACACACACACACACACACACACACACACACCACTTACACACACACAAAGTTACACACACACACACCACTTACACACACACAACGTTACACACACACAACACACATACACACACAGTTACATACACACAGTGTTACACACCCACACACAGTGTTACACACCCACACACACACACACCACTTACACACACACAGAGTTACACACACACACCACTTACACCGACACACCGACACACAGAGTTACACACACCGACACACACACACACACACACACACACACACACACACACACACACACACACACACACACACACACACACACACACACACACACAGACTCACACACAGAGACAAAGAGAGAGAGAGAGAAGTAGAGACCACTTGATATGTCATCCTACACCATAGGTACAGAGAGAGAGGACAACATGTTAGATATAATAAATTACATTAGATTAGATTTAATATAGATGTTGATTGGAACAAAGGGTTACAGGGTGGGTTAGAATGCTGTGGTAATTTGCATACAAATTAATAAAGGGTCAGTTAATAAAGGGTCATTTGCATAATGCATGGTTAATTGATCCACATATAATCGATCTGCATGAAATATGGTTCTGAAGAGATAGAGCACGCACAAACACACCACTTACCTACACACACAGAGTTACACACACACACACACACACACACACACACACACACACACACACACACACACACACACACCACTTACACTCACACAAAGTTACACACACCACTTACACCTACACACACACACACACACACACAGCAGGGGCGGAAATCCCGGGGGGGACGGAGGGGACACGACCCCCCCATCCTTGGAAAAATATGATTTGTCCCCCCCAATATATCACTGAAACATAACTATGTAATTTAAATAATATTAATAATACGCAATGAAAGCAATTGTGCTGATTATAGACACTTAATAGCGTGTTTTTAAGTTTCAAAAGATTGTGACCCCCCCAAACAATGGTTTGATCCACTGCCAGTTCCTTAGTTGGCAAGGTAACAGAGGGGTCGTATCTACTGTCTGAAAGGCACTCAATGAACGTAACTGAAGTGAGGTTAATCCAGTCAATCGCGCACACACACTAGCTGAATATGCAGAGCTAGCGCGCAAATATTAACTATTAAGCTAGCTAGTACCTATTCCATTTATGTGGCCTCGTCAAAGATGGAATCTTTGCTATCGTCAATTTATTCCAAGATCAGCATGCAGATGATGTAAGTTAGTGCTTCAAAGTCCCTGCGATAAGGTTAGCGATAAACTGAAGTCCAAACTGAACAGAACTACACTCTCTTCTACCATTGTCTTAAATATATTTAATGGTCTCGTTGCAAAAGCTAAATTGTCGCAAGGGAACTTTTATTTATTTATTTTATTTCACCTTTATTTAACCCGGGTAGCAAAGATTATAGCAAACACCACTGAAACGGAATTGGTGCTCGCTAGCTTTGCAAATTCAGCTATTTTTGGAAGCCAGCCAATATGAAACAAACTATTAAAATTACAAAAGGTTGCAGCATATGTTGTGTAAATGGTGAACTCATACAGCTGTCAACTCTTGTCATTTTAATCCATTTCACATTTGCTAGCTACCTTTTAGATCGAAGCCCAAATAGAATGATAAAAGATAAGATGATAGAAGCCCATCTCCTACTGTAAATAACCTACACACTGTGTGTGTAGCCAGCCAGCCAGCCAGGTAGAAAAATGGCAGAAAAATAAAAGACGGACATCAGAGTATTTTTCAATACACCAAAACGCAAAGTAAGAACCCTAGTAGCCTAATATCTCAAAGACTAGTTGATAAAATGTTCATAAGAAAGAAATGAAATTCTAATGGAAATGTTTCACAATGATGTCATTAGGCAGAGCAGGCAACAGATGGCACACAGACAGCAGAGTTGTGGACAGATATGCAGGGACAGACTGGCAGAGACAGGGAGTCTCAGGTAAGTTTGTTGAGTCTTTGTTTGGCAACATTATGAAAGGTTCTCAATTTTTTTTACTTGTAAAATAGGAACATAATTGGAAAATGCCATGGATACCCCCACTCTCAACTTAAACTGGTGACTGAACTAAGATTTGTTAAAGGCAATGGTATTGCTGTTGTGATTAGTTGTGTAGTTTTGGGTACCGGTAGTTAGGAGTACGGCAAACACCTTATTTCTTTGGTTCCTCAATATACATTTTGTCACGTCCTGGCCAGTATAAGGGTTATTTGTTATTGTAGTTTGGTCAGGACGTGGCAGAGGGTATTTGTTTTATGTGGTTCTTGGTGGTGTTTTTGTAGTAAGGGCATTTGATTTAGTATTCCGGGGTTTTTTGGGCACTGTTTGAGTTTCACGTATTTCTATGTTGATCTAGTTAGTTGTATGTCTATGTTTGGTTAATTGGGGTGGACTTCCAATTGAAGGCAGCTGTGTGGTGTTGCCTTTGATTGGAAGTCCTATATTAGTTGGGTGTGTTTGTCTGTTTAATTGTGGGAAATTGTTCTGAGTTTAGCCTTGTGCCTTGCCAGACTGTGTGTTGATCGTTCGTTCTCTTTTGTTATTTTGGAGTTAATAAACCTCAAGATGAGCTTACATATACCTGCTGCGTTTTGGTCCTCCTTAACCAACGACAACCGTGACACATTTACCATATTACAATGTAGGCTATGTGTTACAGCACTACTTCTGGTGTCCCCCTCAGGAATTGCTCTTGAGAAAATTTAATGTAATTGTCCGCTCCAAAGTTGATATCAGATTTTCGCCCCTGACACACACACACACACACAGAGTTACACACACACACAGAGTAACACACACAGACACACCACTTACACACACACAGAGTTACACACACACACACAGAGAGTAACACACACACACACAGACAAACCACTTACA
>NC_138302.1:14560000-14592500 GCF_965601325.2 Salmo salar
TCTGCACTGTCAGAGTCAACAATAAAGAGACACCTAACAACCTTCATCTCCCCATTCTTCTATTCATCCCTCTATACCTCCATTCATCCACCTCTCCATCACGTCGTCCTTTCAATGAAACACCTACACTGTGCACGTATGTGTCAGATTTTCCTGGAATCCATTCATATCAAATCAAATGTTATTGGTCACATACACATATTTAGCAGATGTTATTGCGGGTGTAGAGAAACGCTTGTGTTTCTAGCTCCAACAGTGCAGTAGTATCTAACAATTCACAACAATACACAGAAATATAAAACTAAATTCACATCACTGTTACATTTCTGGACAACATCAGAGCAGTAAGCAGTACAGTACAGACAGACAGAAATTAAAGGTTAAACCTAATAGGAAAGCAGTATAGTACAGACAGACAGACAGACAGACAGACAGACAGACAGACAGACAGACAGACAGACAGACAGACAGACAGACAGACAGACAGACAGACAGACAGACAGACAGACAGACAGACAGACAGACAGACAGACAGAAAGGTTAGACCTAATAGAAAAGCAGTATAGTACAGACAGACAGAAAGTCCCACTCTATCTAATCAGAGGACATAACACGGTCATGACTTGGCTATGTCCCACTCTATCTAATCAGAGGACATAACACGGTCATGACTTGGCTATGTCCCACTCTATCTAATCAGAGGACATAACACGGTCATGACTTGGCTATGTCCCACTCTATCTAATCAGAGGACATAACACGGTCATGACTTGGCTATGTCCCACTCTATCTAATCAGAGGACTCAACACGGTCATGACTTGGCTATGTCCCACTCTATCTAATCAGAGGACATAACACGGTCATGACTTGGCTATGTCCCACTCTATCTAACCAGAGGACATAACACGGTCATGACTTGGCTATGTCCCACTCTATCTAATCAGAGGACATAACACGGTCATGACTTGGCTATGTCGCACTCTATCTAATCAGAGGACATAACACGGTCATGACTTGGCTATGTCCCACTCTATCTAATCAGAGGACTCAACACGGTCATGACTTGGCTATGTCCCACTCTATCTAATCAGAGGACTCAACACGGTCATGACTTGGCTATGTCCCACTCTATCTAACCAGAGGACATAACACGGTCATGACTTGGCTATGTCCCACTCTATCTAATCAGAGGACATAACACGGTCATGACTTGGCTATGTCCCACTCTATCTAATCAGAGGACTCAACACGGTCATGACTTGGCTATGTCCCACTCTATCTAACCAGAGGACATAACACGGTCATGACTTGGCTATGTCCCACTCTATCTAATCAGAGGACATAACATGGTCATGACTTGGCTATGTCCCACTCTATCTAATCAGAGGACATAACACGGTCATGACTTGGCTATGTCCCACTCTATCTAATCAGAGGACTCAACACGGTCATGACTTGGCTATGTCCCACTCTATCTAATCAGAGGACACAACACGGTCATGTTCTTTAGGGGCAAAATGTTATCCAGACAGACCTTTTTTGAAGGATGATCATATGATTATATTAGGTTTGACTCATTCTCTCTAACCAGTTAGGACGTGATCATTAGAGTTTATTCTACACGTCAGCCAATCATACAGGTTTATTTAACACGTCAGCCAATCATACAGGTTTATTCAACACAGCAGCCAATCACTAGGATTTAGTCAACATGTCAACCAATCATAAGGGTTTATTCAACATGTCAACCAATCATTAGGGTTTATTCAACATGTCAACCAATCATTAGGGTTTATTCAACATGTCAACCAATCATTAGGGTTTATTCAACATGTCAACCAATCATTAGGGTTTATTCAACACAGCAGACAATCATTAGGATTTACTCAACATGCCAACCAATCATACAGTGTAACGGCTGTCGTAGAGAGGGGACCAAAGCGCAGCGTGTTGAGTGCTCATGATGACATTTATTTTAACTCAAAAACACTAAAGACAAAATAACAAAGAGAAAAATGAAAGCGCACAGTTCTGTCAGGTACATAGACTAAACAGAATACAACTACCCACAAACACAGGTGGAAAAAAACCATACTTAAGTATGATCTCCAATTAGAGATAACAAGGACCAGTTTCCTCTTATTGGAGATCATCCCCCCAAAAAAAACATAGAAAACTAGAAACTAAACATAGAAAAACACCCCCTGTCACACCCTGACCTACTCTACCATAGAAAATAACATCTTCCTATGGTCAGGACGTGACAGTACCCCCCCCCCCCCCCAAAGGTGCAGACTCCGAATGCAACTAAACAAACAAAACAAAAAAGGGAGGGTAGAGTGGGTAACTCCTATCTATGGCGGCTGTAGTGCAGTCCACATAACCTTATCCTCCAGCAGAGGACACGGCTCCGGTTCGGGGCGTAACCCCCGCTCCACCTGTTGATCCCTCTGCTTCAGTACCATCGGACCGTGGATCATCATCGGAGGAACCGGACTGTAGATCATCGCCGGAGACTCTGTGCTGCAGGCCGCCGCTGGAGGTTCTGGGCTGCGGGCCGTCTCAGGAGGTTCCGGGCTGCGGGCCATCTCAGGAGGTTCCGGGCTGCGGGCCGTCTCAGGAGGTTCCGGGCTGCGGGCCGTCGCTGCAGGCTCCGGACTGGGGACCGTCGCTGCAGGCTCCGGACTGGGGACCGTCGCTGCAGGCTCCGTGCCATGGATCATCACTACAGGTTCTGCGCCATGGATCATCACTGGAGGCTCTGTGCCATGGATCATCTCTACAGGCTCCGGCCCATGGATCATCTCTACAGGCTCCGGCCCATGGATCATCCCTACAGGCTCCAGGCCATGGATTATCCCTACAGGCTCCGGGCCATGGATTACCTCTGGAGGCTTCGTGCCATGGATCATCCCTACAGGCTCCGGGCCATGGATCATCACTGGAGGCTCCGGGCCATGGATCATCACTGGAGGCTTCGTGCCATGGATCATCTCTGGAGGCTTTGGACCATAGATCATCACTGGAGGCTTCTTTTGTGGAGCTGGAATAGGTCTAGAGAACGTCGCTGAGAGTTCTGAACTAGGGAACGTCGCAGGAGGCCGGGTGCGTGGAGCAAACACAGGGTATACTGGGCCGTGGAGGTGCACTGGAGGTCTGGAGCTTATGGCTGGCACAACCCGTCCTTCCTGGATAACCTCCGTAGCCCGGCAAGGGTGGAGCACTGGCACAGGATGAACTGGGCTGTGCAGGCACAGGATGAACTGGGCTGTGCAGGCACACTGGCGACACAGTGCGCAGAACTGGCGCAGGATATACTGGGCCGTGGAGGCGCACTGGAGGTCTGGAGCATATGGCTGTCACAACCCGTCTTTGCTGGAGGCTCAACCCAGCTCGACAACTGCAGGGTGCGGGCACAGATCGCACCGGCCTGTGAGTGCGTACTGGCGACATAGTGCGCATCACCGCATAACACGATGCTTGCCTCGTCACTCGCTCCCCACGGTAAGCATGGGGAGTTGGCTCAGGTCTCCATCCCGACCTTGCCAATCTCCCCGTGTGCCCCCCAAAATGTTATGGGGGGGATGCCTCTCATGCTTCCGTTGTTGCCGTGCTTGTTCCTCATAGTATCGTCGTTCCGTTTTCGCTGCCTCTATCTCCTCTTGCGGACGGCGATACTCCCCAGGCCTTGTCCAGGGTCCTGCCCCATCCAGGATTTCCTCCAAGGCCCAGTCCTCCTGACCACGCTGCTTGGTCCTTTGGTGGTGGGTAGTTCTGTAACGGCTGTCGTAGAGAGGGGACCAAAGCGCAGTGTGTTGAGTGCTCATGATGAAATTTATTTTACACCAATTTGTAAGTCGCTCTGGATAAGAGCGTCTGCTAAATGACGTAAATGTAAATGTAAATGTAAAGACAAAATAACAAAGAGAAAAATGAAAGCGCAAAGTTCTGTCAGGTACATAGACTAAACAGAATACAACTACCCACAAACACAGGTGGAAAAAAAACCTACTTAAGTATGGTCTCCAATTAGAGACAACAAGGACCAGCTGCCTCTAATTGGAATTCATCCTAAAAAAACAACAACATAGAAATAGAAAAACACAAAACACCCCCTGTCACGCCCTGACCTACTCTACCATAGAAAATAACATCTTACTATGGTCAGGACGTGACATACAGGTTTAGTTAACACGTCAGCCAATCATACAGGTTTATTCAACACAGCAGCCAATCATTAGGGTTTATTCAACACAGCAGACAATCATTAGGGTTTATTCAACATGTCAACCAATCATTAGGGTTTATTCAACACAGCAGACAATCATTAGGGTTTATTCAACATGTCAACCAATCATAAGGGTTTATTCAACACAGCAGGCAATCGTTAGGGTATATTCAACATGTCAACCAATCGTTAGGGTATATTCAACATGTCAACCAATCGTTAGGGTATATTCAACATGTCAACCAATCATAAGGGTTTATTCAACACAGCAGACAATCATTCGGGTTTAGTTAACATGTCAACCAATCATGTGGGATGGATTCATCTCCATTAAACCGTGGTATTTCAGGACCGCATGGATACATGTTACATTATTCTTCTGTAGTGACACACACAGATACACAGTTACACACAGATACACAGTTACACACACTGACACACAGATACACACTGACACACACTGACACACAGATACACACAGACACACACTGACACACAGATACACACTGTGTTGGTCGTTACCCCTGCTGTCGCTTCTACGGGTGACTAATGTTGCCCTATCACTCTCGCCACACTGAGAAATTAGTGTGTGTGCTTGTTTCTGTCTGTGTGTGTTGTGTGTGTGCGTCTGTGTGTGTGTGTGTGTGTGCGTACATGCGTGTGTGCGTGCGTACGCGTGTGTGCGTGCGTGCGTGTGTGTGTGTCTGTACGTGTGCGTGTGTACGTGTGTGTGTGTGTGTGTGTGTGTGTGTGTGTGTGTGTGTGTGTGTGTGTGTGTGTGTGTGTGTGTGTGTGTGTGTGTGTGTGTGTGTGTGTGTGTGAACACTGTAGTGCTAGCCCCATAACTATGACAAGGCTCCACATCGGCAAATGCTGCTGTTTGATAGAAATGATTTGTATCAACGCTGACTTTCTCATTACCAAAATAACATTCTCTTGTAGAGACATCACCTCCTCTCTCTCTCTCTCTGTCTCTCTCTCTCTATACTTTTCTCCCTTTCCATTTCTCCATCTCTTCCTCTACCACTCACTCACCCCCTACCTCTTTTTCTCTATCTTCCTCTTCTCTTTCTCTCCCTATCATAATCACACTGCCTCTCCCTCATAAACACACACACACATTATAGGGTGGGTGGGGGGGCATTACAGTGGGGGTCGGAGAACAGTCACGCTGTCTCTCCCTCATAAACACACACAGAGAGAGAGAGAGAGAGAGACTTTTGACTTTTTGTCTTTCTTTACTGAAACATTCTCATTTCATTTAAAACTCCCCCCCCCCCCCCCCCTTAAAAATAAAACCAAAAATACATCCTGTACTGCATACATGTACCATACTCACCTTTCCAGCTACCACATGATACAAACCAACATCACAATACCCAAAACAATACCCACTCCTACAACCGTATATCCAAAACATCTTCCCCAGCTATACAGACAGCCCCCCCAACACACCATATCTCCTGAAACATCTTCCCCAGCTATACAGACAGCCCCCCAACACACTACACCTCCTGAAACATCTTCCCCAGCTATACAGACAGCCCCCCAACACACCATATCTCCTGAAACATCTTCCCCAGCTATACAGACAGCCCCCCAACACACTATACCTCCTGAAACATCTTCCCCAGCTATACAGACAGCCCCCCAACACGCCATATCTCCTCAAACATCTTCCCCAGCTATACAGACAGCCCCCCAACACACCATATCTCCTGAAACATCTTCCCCAGCTATACAGACAGCCCCCCCCCAACACACCATATCTCCTGAAACATCTCCACACTTTTTATCATTTTATAGAACTCAAACTCAACCCTAAGGCGCGCAGAGACCATCCCATTAAACAATAGTAAAGGGTCTGTTATCCCCCCACCTTTGACCCTGTTCCTCCTTGTTAGCCAAATAGCTAACTTTGCCTGAGCAAACAGAAAATTCAACAAAACACATTTTTCCTTCTCCTTACTTGAATACCTGTATCCCATTATGAACACCCCAACAGTAAAAACCTCCCCCAACCTCTCACACAGACATTCCAACAGAGACATTAGTGACATTAACCTGGTGCACACAGAAAACACATGAATCACAGTTTCTTTCATTTTACAGAAAGGACACCCCTGCCCGACTCCCGGTTCAACCCGTGCCAACCAGCTGTTAGTGGCCAGGGCTCCATGTAGAACCCTCCACTGGAGGTCACCTGACCTCTTTGGTACTGGGGGTTTGTAGAGCCCCTTCCATCTAAAACCCACCATACTCTCCTCCCCACATACCCCCTGCCACTGATGTGCCTTCACTCCTGTTAGGCTCCTAATATTCCTAACCTTAACGCAGAGGTTGTAGAGGGCTTTGCCTCCCACCCCTTCAAACTCTCCCAGGCTCGGAGTGTTAAGATCTAACAAGTCCTCCAGACCCCCTTGCCAGTCTCCAGTCTCTGCCGTCACCTGCAGTGGCGGAAAACTTGGTGGCCCCTCTCCCTTTGGCTGCTCAAACATCCCCCTTACCGGATCAGACAGTGCCTCCTGGACCTCCTCCAGGAATCTCTCCAGCAGCCTAAGAGACGTTATTCCTGTTTGCTGTGCCAAGACTTCCGGGCTTTTCTACCCCTCCTCTCCCAGCAGTCTCAGGTCACCCAGACTTTTTACACCCCCTGCCATCAGTTGCCTCTGCAGGGTGGCCGACTGGACGGATCTCAAAGGAATGGCTGGGTTGTGGAAGATAGGCTCCTCCCACACCCATAGCCCAGGCTCCACACCCCCTTCTCACACCCATAGCCCAGGCTCCACACCCCCTTCTCGTGTGTGCCTTAGCAGCTGCCAGGCCCTCAGCGTTGCAGAGTAAAAATCTGAGAGACCTGCTGTACTCAGCCTCTCCAGCTTCATGAGGAACAGCTGCCGGTCCAACCCTAATCCTCCAGCTCTCCTCAGCAGCGCGCATGCTGGTTCCCTCCAGCCAACATCAGTATGGTACAGCAGTCTCTGCACCGCCTTTAGCCGGAAAGCAGCCATCCTGCTCTCCAGTTCCACCAGGCCCTGTCCTCCTTCGTGGACGGTCATATACAACACTGCCGCCCTCAGCCAGTGATGGCCCGACCAGAAGAAGTCCACCAGCTTGTGTTGCAGGTCTGCGAGCAGACCGGCGGAGGGGTTGAGGACAGCCAGTTTATGCCACAGGGAAGATGCCAGGTTGTTGATTATCAGCACCCTCCCTCTATATGACACTTGGGACAGGAGCCACTTCTACCTGGCCAGTCTTGACACCACTGCCTGTGACAGCCCCTCCCAGTTCTTCCTGACCTACTTCTCCGAGCCCAGGTACACCCCCAACACTTTAAGCCCTTCACAACCCCACTGTAAACCCCCTGGAAGCAGAGGAGGAGCCCTATCTCCCCATGCCCTACATAACAGAGCTTTTCTCTTGCCCCAGTTTACCTTTGCTGATGAAGCTCCCTCGTACACCCTCAGACTGGTCTCTAGTGCCTGCATATCTTGACCATCCCTGACCATCACAGAGACATCATCTGCATATGCTGACACTGCTATTCCTGTCACCACATCCATGCCTGTCCTGCCCTGCAGTCTCCTGCGTAGCAGTCCTAAAAAAGGCTCAATGGCTAGTGTATATAACTGCCCAGATAGAGGGCATCCTTGTCTAATGCCCCGTCTCACCCAGACTGGCCTACTGAGCCCCCCTCCCACCTTAACCATACATGACGCCCCAGCATACAACAGCTTCACACAGGTCAAAAAACTCTTCCCAAACCCAAACACAGACATCACACTAAACAGATACTCATGGTCCACTCTATCAAAAGCCTTCTCTTGATCTAAAGAGACCAGTCCAAAGTTCACATTAGAACCTCTCGACAAGTCCAACATGTCCCTAATTAAGAACAAGTTGTCCGTGATTGAGCGTCCCGGTACACGATATGTTTGGTCCTTATGTACTATCGAGTCCAAATGGGACTTCAGTCTGTTAGAGAGGACCTTGGCAAATATCTTGTAGTCCGCACAGAGTAATGCCACAGGCCTCCAGTTCTTAAGTTCACACAAGTCCCCTTTTTTGGGCAGGAGAGTCAGAGCCGCCCGACGGCAGCTCATCGGCAACTCTCCTACCCCGACGCATTCACACAACACGCAAAAAAAGTCCTGTCCAATTATTCCCCAGAATTTTTTATAAAACTCCACTGGGAGTCCATCAACCCCCGGTGCACGACCGGGGGACATCTGGGTTACGGCCTCTGCCAGTTCATGGGACAACAGAGGAATGTCCATTTCATCCCTCTGTGCCAGAGAGAGTTTAGGGAGTCCTGCGAACAAGACCTGAGCACACAAAGGATCACACACTTCTGCCCTATACAACTCAGTATAAAACTCCACAGTCCGCTCCCGCATCTCACCCACCACAGAGGTCACCCGCCCATCAGACAGCCGTAGACAATGCATACCCTTGGCTTCACTGCTCTGTCTTTCCAAACCAAAGAAGGAGCTGGGAGCATCCATCCCAGCGCCCAACAGCCTATTGCTCCGATTCCTAGACATATAAAAACGATCAAGTCGGGCTGCACTCACCCTAGCCCCAAAAACCTTCACCCATGTATACTGCCTTGTGTTGGGATGTTTACTTCTCCAAACATCCACTAGGTCGAACTGATTAATAATGTCCCTTAACACTCCCACTGACACTGAATGAGGCTCTTCCCCATTTCTGTCTTTTGTAAAATCCATTGTGCAGTTCCAGTCCCCTCCGACCACCAGCGTCTCCTCAGGCCCTACCTGTGAGAGTTCCTGTCTAAGACTCCCAAATAGAACCCCTCTTTCTCTCCCTGTGTTAGGCGCATACACATTTATAAAGACAAAACCCATGTTGTTAATTTCTGCTTTAACAACAAGGAGCCTACCCCTACACACCTCCTTTGAGGAGCACATTTTTACAGACAGACCCGGTGCAAAAAGGACTGCCACTCCTTTTGTCCCATGGCTCAACACACTTGAATCAGTTATAGAACCCATTGTCCTTTATGGTTGTGAGGTCTGGGGTCCGCTCACCAACCAAGAATTCACAAAATGGGACAAACACCAAATTGAGACTCTGCATTCTGCTAAAATATTCTCCATGTACAACGTTAAACACCAAATAATGCATGCAGAGCAGAATTAGGCCGATACCCACTAATGATCAAAATCCAGAAAAGAGCCATTCAATTCCACAACCACCTAAAAGGAAGCGATTCCCTAACCTTCCATAACAAAGCCATCACCTACAGAGATAATTACTTGACACACTGGAAAGAATTTACAAAAAAACTGAGCAAACTAGAATGCTATTTGGCCCTAAACAGAGAGTACACAGTGACAGAATACCTGACCACTTTGAATGACCCAAATTTAAGTAAAGCTTTGACTATGTACAGACTCAGAGAGCATAGCCTTGCTATCGAGAAAGGCCGCCGTAGGCAGACCTGACTCTCAAGAGAAGACAGGCTATGTGCACACTGCCCACAAAATGAGGTGGAAACTGAGCTGCACTTCCTAACCTGCTGACAAATGTATGACCATGTCAGAGACACATATTTCCCTCAGATTACACAGACCCACAAAGAATTTGAAAAACAAAGAAAGAGAGAAAGAAAGAGAGAGAGAGAGAGAGAGAGAGAGAGAGAACGTGATAGGGAGAGAGAGAAAGAAATTGAGAAGGGAGAGAAAGTGAGAGAGAGAAGAAAAGAAGAAGAGAGAAACAGACCATACCAGGACATGGTAACATGGTTATAGTGGGATGACAAACCATACCAGGACATGGTAACATGGTTATAGTGGGATGACAAACCATACCAGGACATGGTAACATGGTTATAGTGGGATGACAAACCATACCAGGACATGGTAACATGGTTATAGTGGGATGACAGACCATACCAGGACATGGTAACATGGTTATAGTGGGATGACAGACCATACCAGGACATGGTAACATGGTTATAGTGGGATGACAGACCATACCAGGACATGGTAACATGGTTATAGTGGGATGACAGACCATACCAGGACATGGTAACATGGTTATAGTGGGATGACAGATAATACCAGGACATGGTAACATGGTTATAGTGGGATGACAGACCATACCAGGACATGGTAACATGGTTATAGTGGGATGACAGACCATACCAGGACATGGTAACATGGTTATAGTGGGATGACAGACCATACCAGGACATGGTAACATGGTTATAGTGGGATGACAGACCATACCAGGACATGGTAACATGGTTATAGTGGGATGACAGACCATACCAGGACATGGTAACATGGTTACAGCGGGATGACAGACCATACCAGGACATGGTAACATGGTTATAGTGGGATGACAGACCATACCAGGACATGGTAACATGGTTATAGTGGGATGACAGACCATACCAGGACATGGTAACATGGTTATAGTGGGATGACAGACCATACCAGGACATGGTAACATGGTTATAGTGGGATGACAGACCATACCAGGACATGGTAACATGGTTATAGTGGGATGACAGACCATACCAGGACATGGTAACATGGTTATAGTGGGATGACAGACCATACCAGGACATGGTAACATGGTTATAGTGGGATGACAGACCATACCAGGACATGGTAACATGGTTATAGTGGGATGACAGACCATACCAGGACATGGTAACATGGTTATAGTGGGATGACAGATCATACCAGGACATGGTAACATGGTTATAGTGGGATGACAGACCATACCAGGACATGGTAACATGGTTATAGGGGGATGACAGACCATACCAGGACATGGTAACATGGTTATAGGGGGATGACAGACCATACCAGGACATGGTAACATGGTTATAGTGGGATGACAGACCATACCAGGACATGGTAACATGGTTATAGTGGGATGACAGACCATACCAGGACATGGTAACATGGTTATAGTGGGATGACAGACCATACCAGGACATGGTAACATGGTTATAGTGGGATGACAGACCATACCAGGACATGGTAACATGGTTATAGTGGGATGACAGACCATACCAGGACATGGTAACATGGTTATAGTGGGATGACAGACCATACCAGGACATGGTAACATGGTTATAGTGGGATGACAGACCATACCAGGACATGGTAACATGGTTATAGTGGGATGACAGACCATACCAGGACATGGTAACATGGTTATAGTGGGATGACAGACCATACCAGGACATGGTAACATGGTTATAGTGGGATGACAAACCATACCAGGACATGGTAACATGGTTATAGTGGGATGACAGACCATACCAGGACATGGTAACATGGTTATAGTGGGATGACAGACCATACCAGGACATGGTAACATGGTTATAGTGGGATGACAGACCATACCAGGACCTGGTAACATGGTTATAGTGGGATGACAGACCATACCAGGACATGGTAACATGGTTATAGTGGGATGATAGACCATACCAGGACATGGTAACATGGTTATAGGGGGATGACAGATCATACCAGGACATGGTAACATGGTTATAGTGGGATGACAGACCATACCAGGACATGGTAACATGGTTATAGTGGGATGACAGACCATACCAGGACATGGTAACATGGTTATAGTGGGATGACAAACCATACCAGGACATGGTAACATGGTTATAGTGGGATGACAGACCATACCAGGACATGGTAACATGGTTATAGTGGGATGACAGACCATACCAGGACATGGTAACATGGTTATAGTGGGATGACAGACCATACCAGGACATGGTAACATGGTTATAGTGGGATGACAGACCATACCAGGACATGGTAACATGGTTATAGTGGGATGATAGACCATACCAGGACATGGTAACATGGTTATAGGGGGATGACAGATCATACCAGGACATGGTAACATGGTTATAGTGGGATGACAGACCATACCAGGACATGGTAACATGGTTATAGTGGGATGACAGACCATACCAGGACATGGTAACATGGTTATAGTGGGATGACAGACCATACCAGGACATGGTAACATGGTTATAGTGGGATGACAGACCATACCAGGACATGGTAACATGGTTATAGTGGGATGACAGACCATACCAGGACATGGTAACATGGTTATAGTGGGATGACAGACCATACCAGGACATGGTAACATGGTTATAGTGGGATGACAGACCATACCAGGACATGGTAACATGGTTATAGTGGGATGACAGACCATACCAGGACATGGTAACATGGTTATAGTGGGATGACAGACCATACCAGGACATGGTAACATGGTTATAGTGGGATGACAGATAATACCAGGACATGGTAACATGGTTATAGTGGGATGACAGACCATACCAGGACATGGTAACATGGTTATAGTGGGATGACAGACCATACCAGGACATGGTAACATGGTTATAGTGGGATGACAGATAATACCAGGACATGGTAACATGGTTATAGTGGGATGACAGACCATACCAGGACATGGTAACATGGTTATAGTGGGATGACAGACCATACCAGGACATGGTAACATGGTTATAGTGGGATGACAGACCATACCAGGACATGGTAACATGGTTATAGTGGGATGACAGACCATACCAGGACATGGTAACATGGTTATAGTGGGATGACAGATCATACCAGGACATGGTAACATGGTTATAGTGGGATGACAGACCATACCAGGACATGGTAACATGGTTATAGGGGGATGACAGACCATACCAGGACATGGTAACATGGTTATAGGGGGATGACAGACCATACCAGGACATGGTAACATGGTTATAGTGGGATGACAGACCATACCAGGACATGGTAACATGGTTATAGCAGGATGACCGACCATACCAGGACATGGTAACATGGTTATAGTGGGATGACAGACCATACCAGGACATGGTAACATGGTTATAGCAGGATGACAGACCATACCAGGACATGGTAACATGGTAAGAGCAGAATACAGTAAAACAATCTACCAGGGAATAAGATTCAAATGGAGGTTGAGGTTCTATCTTTTCTAAATGAAAACACACACACACACACACGGCCAGACAAAGGCCTCACCCTCTGGTACTTTAGATAACAGTCTGAACACTCTCAATACTGACCATTAACCAACAGATAAATATGATGAACCAGCTTGTGTGTCTGTGTATCTTCTTAATGTTGACTGGCTGTTTCCATCTCTGTTTGTCCTCTAATACAGAGGAGGTATCTCTCTCAGCTCACCACCATGTGGGTTATCGGTTTACAATGATTTCTGTTGTGTGTGTGTGTGTGTGTGTGTGTGTGTGTGTGTGTGTGTGTGTGTGTGTGTGTGTGTGTGTGTGTGTGTGTGTGTGTGTGTGTGTGTGTGTGTGTGTGTGTGTGTGTTAGGGTTATAGACTGGAGACCAATGAGGATAAGGAGAGAGTGGGGGAACAGAGGAGAGAGAGAGGGAGGAAACAGAGGAGAGAGATATAGAACAGATGAGAGGGAGAGAGAGAACAGAGAAGAAAGAGAGAGGGAACAGAGGAGAGAGATATGGAACAGATGAGAGGGAGAGAGAGAACAGAGGAGAAAGAGAGAGGGAACAGAGGAGAGAGAGAGAGAGAGAGAGGAACAGAGGAGAGAGGGAGGGGGACAGGGAATTAGAGAGAGAGGGAACAGAAGAGAGAGAGAGAGGGAACAGAGGAGAGAGGGAGGGGGACAGAGAAGACAGAGAGGGGGAACAGAAGAGAGAGAGAGGGAGGGAACAGTGGAGAGAGATATGGAACAGATGAGAGGGAGAGAGAGAACAGAGAGAGATATGGAACAGATGAGAGGGAGAGAGAGAGAGAGAGAGAGAGAGAGAGAGAGAGAGAGAGAGAGAGAGAGAGAGAGAGAGAGAGAGAGAGAGAGAGGGAACAGAGGAGAGAGGGAGGGGGACAGGGAAGAGAGAGGGGGAACAGAAGAGAGAGAGAGAGGGAACAGAGAAGAGAGGGAGGGGGACAGAGAAGAGAGAGAGAGAGAGGGAACAGAAGAGAGAGAGAGAGGGAACAGAGGAGAGAGGGAGGGGGACAGAGAAGAGAGAGAGAGGGAACAGAAGAGAGAGAGAGAGAACAGAGGAGAGAGGGAGGGGGACAGAGAAGAGAGAGAGAGGGAACAGAAGAGAGAGAGAGAGAGAGGGAACAGAGGAGAGAGGGAGGGGGACAGAGAAGAGAGAGAGAGGGAACAGAAGAGAGAGAGAGAGGGAACAGAGGAGAGAGGGAGGGGGACAGAGAAGAGAGAGAGAGAGAGAGAGAGAACAGAAGAGAGAGAGGGAACAGAGGAGCGAGAGAGAGGGAACATAGGAGAGAGAAATCGTGAACAGAGGGGAGAGATATGCAACAGAGGTAGAGAGAGAGAGGGTGAGACATTGGAGAGGGAGAGAGAGGGAGAGAGAGGTGGAGAAAGAGACAGGGAAAAGAGAAAGAGGGGAACAGGGGAGAGAGAGAGTTAGGAGAGAGTAAGAGGGGATTATAGAAAGACACAGAGTCTTTCACACTGTCTCCCTCTGCTGGTCAGTGTTAGTATGCAACCTCTCAGGATCCTATGTAACAGTATCTTGTCTGATTTCTTAGTATGAGGTCTCTCGGGACCCTCTGTAACAGTATCCTGTCTGATCTCTTAGTATGAGGTCTCTCGGGACCCTCTGTAACAGTATCCTGTCTGATCTCTTAGTATGAGGTCTCTCGGGACCCTCTGTAACAGTATCCTGTCTGATCTCTTAGTATGAGGTCTCTCGGGACCCTCTGTAACAGTATCCTGTCTGATCTCTTAGTATGAGGTCTCTCGGGACCCTCTGTAACAGTATCCTGTCTGATCTCTTAGTATGAGGTCTCTCGGGACCCTCTGTAACAGTATCCTGTCTGATCTCTTAGTATGAGGTCTCTCGGGACTCTCTGTAACAGTATCCTGTCTGATCTCTTAGTATGAGGTCTCTCGGGACCCTCTGTAACAGTATCCTGTCTGACCTCTTAGTATGAGGTCTCTCGGGACCCTCTGTAACAGTATCCTGTCTGATCTCTTAGTATTAGGTCTCTCGGGACCCTCTGTAACAGTATCCTGTCTGATCTCTTAGTATGAGGTCTCTTGGGACCCTCTGTAACAGTATCCTGTCTGACCTCTTAGTATGAGGTCTCTTGGGACCCTCTGTAACAGTATCCTGTCTGACCTCTTAGTATGAGGTCTCTCGGGACCCTCTGTAACAGACACAGAGTCCAAAGCCACCATCCACAAGGGACACACAGCCCAACAGTGCACCTCCCCAAAGTCCCTATCCAACACCTCTCTGCGTACGTGTCTCCTATTCATTTGAATAAGGTGACAGGTGGAGAAATTGCTTGAGCCACGCTGAGAATACAGAAGTCTGAAAGCCAACGGAACAATATTCTAGAACACTGCCTTGAGCCACGCTGAGAATACAGAAGTCTAAAAGCAAACGGAACAATATTCTAGAACACTGCTTGACACGTACATGTTTTTGGACTCTGATAAACGCTTTAGTATGCAGCCTCTCAGGCCCTCTGTAACATGTAACAGCACAGTATGCTGTCTGAGACCAGTAAGCCTGACATGACAGATGACATGACAGCTCAGTGTCAAGGGTCATTTGAATATGGAACGGTATTTATCAAAAAGAACATCCGCAATCAGATAAGTGACGAGAGGGGCGTTGTGTGTATTGTGGGTGTGTATAGGGTGTGTATATAGGGTGTGTATATAGGGTGTGTGTATAGGGTGTGCATATAGGGTGTGTATAGGGTGTGTATATAGGGTGTATGTATAGGGTGTGTGTATAGGGTGTGTATATAGGGTGTGTATATAGGGTGTGTGTATAGGGTGTGTGTATAGGGTGTGTATATAGGGTGTATGTATAGGGTGTGTGTATAGGGTGTGTGTATAGGGTGTGTGTATTGTGGGTGTGTATATAGGGTGTGTATATAGGGTGTGTATAGGGTGTGTATATAGGGTGTGTATATAGGGTGTGTATATAGGGTGTTGGTTGTATAGGGTGTGTGTATAGGGTGTGTATATAGGGTGTGAATAGGGTGTAGGTATAGGGTGTGTGTATAGGGTGTGTGTATAGAGTGTGTGTATAAGGTGTGTGTATAGGGTGTGTGTATAGGGTGCGTGTGTGTGTGTCAAATCAAAATCAAATCAAATTTAATTAGTCGCATAAACATATTTAGCAGATGTTATTGTGTTCACAACAATATACACAAATATAAAAGTAAAAGAATGGAATTAAGAAATATAGAAATATTAGCATGAGCAATGTCAGAGTCCAGAGTATAAATACATATATACACAGTATATATATTTGATGTACAGTATAGACAATATGGACAGTGTGTGGATAGAATATATATATATATATATTATTATGGAAAGTGGAAAGTATTTGGGTAGAATATATAGTATATCTGTAGAAAACTTGGATAGAATATATAGTATATCTGTAGAATACATAGAATATATAGTATATCTGTAGAATACATGGATAGAATATATAGTATATCTGAAGAATACATGGACAAAATATATAGTGTATCTGTAGAATACATGGATAGAATATATAGTATATCTGTAGAATACATGGATAGAATATATAGTATATCTGTAGAATACATCGATAGAATATATAGTATATCTGTAGAATACATGGATAGAATATGTAGTATATCTGTAGAATACATGGATAGAATATGTAGTATATCTGTAGAATACATGGATAGAATATATAGTGCATCTGTAGAATACATGGATAGAATATGTAGTATATCTGTAGAAAACTTGGATAGAATATATAGTGTATCTGTAGAATACATGGATAGAATATATAGTATATCTGAAGAATACATGGATAGAATATGTAGTATATCTGTAGAATACATGGATATAATATATAGTATATCTGAAGAATACATTGATAGAATATGTAGTATATCTGAAGAATACATGGATATAATAGTATATGTACATCAATAGTTGAATATGATGGCCTTGAGTAGAATACAGGATATATTTATGATGTGGGTAAAACAAGATGTAAACACTATTAAAGTGACCAGTGTTCCATGTCTATGTACACAGGGAAGCAGTCTCTAAGGTGCAGGGTAGAGTACTGGCTGGTAGCCGGCTAGTGACTGTGACTAAAGTTCAGGGCAGGGTACTGGGCGGAGGCTGGTTAGTGGAGACTATTTAACAGTCTGATGGCCTGGAGATAGATGCTATTTTTCAGCCTCTAGGTCCCAGCTTTGATGCACCTGCGTGTGTGTGTGTGTGTGTGTGTGTGTGTGTGTGTGTGTGTGTGTGTGTGTGTGTGTGTGTGTGTGTGTGACCCACTGTATAAAGTTATTGTGTGGGATGGCACAGCCTATATATTGATCTATCTAAGACTCACTTCACACAGTGAAAACAAATATAAAATATCAACGCAACATGTGTTGTTGGTTCTCATGTTTCATGAGCTGTAATAAAAGATCGACGTCGTTTTAGAGAATTTGACACTACGTCCAACCGGCTTCACTACCGCAGACCACATGTAACCACGCCAGCCCAGGACCTCCACATCCGGATTCTTCACCTGCGGGATCGTCTGAAACCAGCCAACAATTAGACGTTCATCCACGTTCTCCACAATGTCAAATTTCGAAGTGTTTTTGTTTCTCATGCTGCTCTGTGTCGTTCCATTTCTCCAACCGTCAAGTTTAGAAGTGAAGGGTTACGTTTAGACACTCATTCTGAATGGTTAATGTTTAAGATAGAGTTACAACATTAAGTTTAGGCACTTATTATAAGGTTTGGCAAAGGGTTAAACCCCCAAATAAAAAACAACGGTGTCAACAACTGGCCAGGTGTCAACAACTGACCCAGAGTCATGGGATTACAAAATCCGACACTGCAGCATCTAGCGGCATGTTGGCAGGCATTTCCCAACTTCCTCAGCACATTGATACAAGTCCAATGTCAACGTTAAAACGATTTGGTTGCATCTCCCCCTTTCTGCTTCCACTCCCCATATCATATGCCCTCGAAGTTATCGAATACTTTATTTATACTGTCATTTGATTTCATGTCTATAGTAAATTATTCATTTATAGGATACTCGGAAGTTCCTCAAAGGACGCGCGGAGTGTACCTGCCGACGTCACCCTTGAGCAGAAAAAACGGCCTCTTCTTTTCCGCGCGGAGCGCAGTTCGACCTCCTTTCAGCACCGGAAACCGTCCGACGCCTACGACTCCGTGCGTCTCGCTCCTGGGACAAGATAAAAAATAAAAACATTTAACGGACCTTGATCACGAACAAACCCTTACAATGAGTTATTGACTCTCTCATTTAGTCACAAGTCACCGAACTCCATGGACGAAATATATCCATATTAAAACGTTCTTTAATTTTTGGGAATTTCCTTTTTGACTGTTGGGCTATGTGTGTCGGTTGTTTTACTTCATACAATGTGGATGTTACCTGTGTCCGTGGCCGTGGCTGGAGGATGAGCGCCGGCGTGGGGGCGACAGGGGACGCGACAGTAACTCATAATATGCAGTCAAGGTAAAGCGCTTTACATTCATTCCCCTCCAGGCTATGACTAGGGGACGTTTTCTAGAGGCACTGACTCGCTGGTTCAAGCCCCGCTTCGCCTCTCAATTCCCCTGTACTACCTGACTAGGTGAGTTTGTGTGTCTGTATTGCTATAGCTTCTGTGACCGGAGAGTGAGAGATTATGTTTTGAAGTTGAGTAAGAAATACTGTTGATCTGTTGTTGGTATCTGTTGTGTTCATACGGTAGCCTATACGGTAGCTTGCCTGTTGACAGCACATTCAGAGAATATAGCCTACATACCGCCCGTTTCTCCATGGGCAACTTTACGCACATTGGTTGACTTCGTCTTTGCTGTATTAAACTATGGTTAGCGTAATGTTAATGTGCGTTTCGATGGTTATACTACTACAATTTAAAAACAATAATGTATAGGCCTATTTATCATTTTATTGTCCTGTTACTCGTAGGTTGAATCATCATCCCAAAATGCATAAAATGAGAACCAGAGTCCTCGTGTATTCCAGACGTGGTTTTAGTGATCTGCGGTGTATGGCTATCCCCTGTCCATGCTTATATAACTGTGTATGTGTGTGTGTGTGTGTGTGTGTGTGTGTGTGTGTGTGTGTGTGTGTGTGTGTGTGTGTGTGTGTGTTTGGCTTCTGGGTTCCCCTCATCCCCATTATCTTGCACGTCGTTATAACTGCAGTTCTGGTCGATGGGAACAAACAACTCTCTCTCACTTTCTTCGTCATATGCTTTTTGAGTTCTTGCACGGTCTTCTAATAACTATAGTCTTCTAATCATATAAAACCCTATGGACCAACTTGAAAACAGTCAAACTATTTAGTGAATATTTGGCTGACTCTTCAAGGAAAATTCCACCTAAAACCGACCAAACCAAAATGCATCATACCAGCTGTATTTCTATATTTTGAAAGTTATATATCTTAAAAACTTGACTGCTGACACGCAACATATTTGGGGGCTATATCAACAACGACTAATGAAACAAATACCAAAAGGTGGAGTTTTTCTTTGAAGGACAAACAGACATCTTTCGAAGAGCCGTTAGACTCATGGCGTTTCTTTCAGTTCGACTGAACAACATGCTACATATCACTGAGAGAACATAACCTATTGTCTAGTTGCAGTAGACTGTGTAATAACCTAATGAAGTTGCGCGCGACTTCTGACTTTCGGCCAACGGGCTTCCGTTCTGAGAAAGACCGAAATAAACAACTCATGTAAATGAGCCATCACAATGATATGCGGTGAATCCCGCGGGTCCACTCCCGTTTCCACCGGGCGGCCCGTCTACTGCCTCTCCATGAACAAGCCTCCCTCCGCTCCGTGTTTAGCTGCGGTGACTAACAATGCAAATGCACCGAGATAAGGAGGAGGGGTGACTGATTGAGCTAACAATGACACACACAGAAACAGACACACATTGTGTCACATCAGCAGTACAGTAGCCAAACCCCTGTTGTTAGTCCCGCCTGCTATTGACGTTTGTAAATCATGGCTAGCATACCCACCGCAAACTTCCGGTGAATTTACTAAATTACTCACGATAAACGTTTACAAAAAAACATAACAATTATTTTAAGAATTATAGATACAGAACTCCTTTATGCAATCGCGGTGTCAGATTTTAAAATAGCTTTTCGGCGAAAGCACATTTTGCAATATTCTGAGTAGATAGCTCGGCCATCACAGGCTAGCTCATTTGACACCCACCAAGTTTGGGGCTCACCAAACTCAGATTTACTGTAAGAAAAATTGGATTACCTTTGCTGTTCTTCGTCAGAATGCACTCCCAGGACTTCTACTTCAACAACAAATGTTGTTTTGGTTCGAAATAATCCATAGTTATATCCAAATAGCTCCGTTTTGTTTGTGCGTTCATGTCAGTATCCGAAGGGTGACGCGCGGGCGCATTTCGTGACAAAAAATGTCAAAATATTCCATTACCGTACTTCGAAGCATGTCAAACGCTGTTTAAAATCAATTTTTATGCTATTTTTCTCGTAAAATAGCGATAATATTCCAACCAGGCGACGTTATATTCATTTATAGACTGAAAGAAAAACATGGAGTCCTCTCGTGCATGCGCACTCCATTGTCATTGTTCCCTGCCTGACCACGTCGCCCAGAGACTGCAGAGACGTCATTCCGCTTTCTGGCGCCGTCTGAGAGCCAATGGAAGCCTTAGAAAATGTCACATTACAGCAGAGATGCTGTAATTTTGATAGAGATGCCCTATAAGGAGAACAAATTGCCAGACAGGGCACTTCCTGTATGGAATCTTCTTAGGTTTTGGCCTGCCATATGAGTTCTGTTATACTCACAGACACCATTCAAACAGTTTTAGAAACAGTTTTCTATCCAAATCTACTAATTATATGCATATTCTAGTTTCTGGGCATGAGTAGTAACCAGATTAAATCGGGTACGTTTTTTATCCGGCCGTGAAAATACTGCCCCCTATACCAAACAGGTTAAGCCTTTCCCAAACCTTAACCTTACTTTAACCATTCGGTGTTAATGCCTAAACTTAAACCTAACTTTAAAAAGTTGGACTTAATACCTAAACCTTAAACTCTTCGAAATGTAACATTTGGAACAACTTCGAAACTTGACGTTTGAGAAACATGGATGAACGTCTAATTCTGACGTGAGACTGTGAGATCTAGTTGGTGAGAGAGTGACGTGTACAGACCTGAATTACACGTTTGGCGGTGTGTGTGTGTGTGTGTGTGTGTGTCAGGTGTTATGTATAGAGGCAGATGCTTACACCCATCCACCATCCTCGTCCACAACCTCCTAGCAAAACCAAAACCGCCTTTATTTAGGTAACAGGGCTAACTGTTGCCCCTAGTGGCCGGTTTCCAACGTCATCTCCATGACAACCGACCTGAAGGTAACATATTGTTGCCCCTAGTGGCCGGTTTCCAACATCATCTCCACGACAACCGACCTGAAGGTAACATATTGTTGCCCCTAGACGCCGGTTTCCAGCGTCATCTCCACGACAACCGACCTGAAGGTAACATATTGTTGCCCCTAGTGGCCGGTTTCCAACGTCATCTCCACGACAACCGACCTGAAGGTAACATATTGTTGCCCCTAGTGGCCGGTTTCCACGTCATCTCCACGACAACCGACCTGAAGGTAACATATTGTTGCCCCTAGTGGCCGGTTTCCAACATCATCTCCACGACAACCGACCTGAAGGTAACATATTGTTGCCCCTAGTGGCCGGTTTCCAACGTCATCTCCACGACAACCGACCTGAAGGTAACATATTGTTGCCACTAGTGGCCGGTTTCCACGTCATCTCCACGACAACCGACCTGAAGGTAACATATTGTTGCCCCTAGTGGCCGGTTTCCAACATCATCTCCACGACAACCGACCTGAAGGTAACATATTGTTGCCCCTAGTGGCCGGTTTCCAACATCATCTCCACGACAACCGACCTGAAGGTAACATATTGTTGCCCCTAGTGGCCGGTTTCCACGTCATCTCCACGACAACCGACCTGAGAGGTAACATATTGTTGCCCCTAGTGGCCGGTTTCCAACATCATCTCCACGACAACCCGACCTGAAGGTAACATATTGTTGCCCCTAGTGGCCGGTTTCCAACGTCATCTCCACGACAACCGACCTGAAGGTAACATATTGTTGCCCCTAGTGGCCGGTTTCCAACATCATCTCCACGACAACCGACCTGAAGGTAACATATTGTTGCCACTAGTGGCCGGTTTCCACGTCATCTCCACGACAACCGACCTGAAGGTAACATATTGTTGCCCCTAGTGGCCGGTTTCCAACATCATCTCCACGACAACCGACCTGAAGGTAACATATTGTTGCCCCTAGTGGCCGGTTTCCAACATCATCTCCACGACAACCGACCTGAATGTAACATATTGTTGCCCCTAGTGGCCGGTTTCCAACATCATCTCCACGACAACCGACCTGAAGGTAACATATTGTTGCCCCTAGTGGCCGGGTTTCCAACGTCATCTCCCGTCGTCCTCAGACATGGATGGACGTCGAATACTGACTTGTATCACGGGTGACCTGGCTGTAATTATATGTTTGGCATGTTCTACGTGTCGTCTCTCTCTCTCCTGTGTGTGTGTGTGTGTGTGTGGGTGGGTTGTGTGTGTGTGTGTGTGTGGTGTGTGTGTGTGTGTGTGTGTGTGTGTGTGTACAAATAGGTCTATATACACAATAGTTTATTTCATCAACATCAACCCATACTGGTCTTGAGCACATCGCTTCTGAGGCACACAACACACAACACACACACACACACACACACACACACACACACACACACACACACACACACACACACACACACACACACACACACACACACACACACACACACACACACACACACACACACACACCATTAGCAGCAGACCAGATAGAGCAGTGCCTGGTTAAACTCTCTCTATAGCATTTTATCTCCCAGAAAAAATCACATTAACTCTGTCTGCTGAATGTCATCAACGCCAGACGCTGTAACTGCTCCACTCCGGGAAATCACTCAAAGACACGTATTACCAAGACGGGGAACAGTTAGCATTTCCTATAGGATAATATATCACATTTAGCCGACAAGCTAACACAAGCTCCAGGAAATGACTCCAGAATGGAGAGATTGGCCTGATCAAACACACGTATTACCAAGACGGGGAACGGTTACTATTTCCCATAGGAAAATGTGTGACAGCTAATGCTTAACAAGTTAACTCTCTAACCACTAGGCTACCTGCTGCCTCTAATGACCCCAACGTCCCGACAGACTACTAAAGTGAAAATCTGGCCCCTGCACCCGACTCTAACCAGTTAATATTGATAAATGCTTGTAGGCTACAGACAGAGGAAGGATTTTTGGACAGGGGATACAGGATTTTGTTGGCCGGAATTATATGTCACTGCTTATTTTAGATAGACTAAAATAATGAAAGAAAAGCCTCAATGTAGCCTATAGATATTAATTACACAAGAATAATACATTTATAATTTTTTTGAATGTATTGTTTTGTCTTTAGATCAACCCGCCCGCCACCCACACGCCCCTTTATCAACACAATATTTAATGACCCTGAACCCATCTTCCCCCCATCGCTCCCCCATCTTCCCCCCATTCCTCCCCCATCTTCCCCCCATCCTCCCCCATCTCCCCCATCCTCCCCCATCCTCCCCATCTTCCCCATCCTCCCCCATCTTCCCCCATCCTCCCCCATCTTCCCCCCATCCTCCCCCATCTTCCCCCATCCTCCCCCATCCTCCCCCATCTTCCCCCATCTTCCCCCATCCTCCCCCATCTTCCCCCATCTTCCCCCATCTTCCCCACATCCTCCCCCATCCTCCTCCCCATCTTCCCCCCATCCTCCCCCATCTTCCCCCATCCTCCCCCCATCTTCCCCCATCTTCCCCCATCCTCCCCCATCCTCCCCACTGATAACCACAGGGACTGTGGGTTATGAGTCAACCTGCACACACACACACACACACACACACACACACACACACACACACACCACTGGGGCCATGACTTCAGACTAATGACTCATATGGTGGTAGAAGCTGTTCTAAAGTCTGCTTTGTGTGTGTGTGTGTTATGCTAAGGTTTGTGTGTGTGTGTGTGTTTGTGTGTGTGATAGTTTCTCTCCACCAATCACTGGAGGCTGATCTCTCTATTGTGCCCTATGTTTTCCTGCTGGGGTTGAGATTGAAAAGTCACGGAATCCTCAACCCTCGGAATCGTCATCCCTCTCTCTTCACATCTCTCCACCTCTTCTCTATAATCACTTCACCTCTCATCTCTCCTTCACACTCTCTCTCTCTCCACTCTTCCTCTGTCTCTCTCCACTCTTCCTCTCTCTCTCCACTCTCCGTCCATCTCTCTCTCTCTCTCTCTCTCTCTCTCTCTCTCTCTCTCTCTCTCTCTCTCTCTCTCTCTCCTCTGAAACGTATAATTGGACTCCTCTTGTCCTGTCCCGTCCATCCCTCTCTTTGATATAGTAGTGTGTTTTATATGAGTGTGTGTGTGTGTGTATGTGTGTGTATGTGTGTGTACTGGCAGCACTGGCCTCTGCCTGGGCAGTATGTCAGTGTAGTTTACTAAGCAGAGCACATGTCTTCAGTGTGCTGGCAGGCGTTTTGACTTAGTGCTGTGTTCAGCTGGCTAGCAGCGCTGCCTCTTTATGTGTGTGTGTGTATGTGTATGAGCGTGTGTGTGTGTGTTGAGTTCAGTTGAATAACAGCTCTGCCAGTCTGATCCTTTATACATAAGGAGTAATGTAATCCACTGAGCCAGTGGTTATAGACCTGTCTGTCTGACCTGTCTATCTGTCTGACCTGTCTGACCTGTCTGTCTGACCTGTCTATTTGTCTGTCTGTCTGACCTGTCTGTCTAACCTGTCTGTCTGACCTGTCTATCTGTCTGACCTGTCTGTCTGTCTGTCTATCTGTCTGTCTTTCTGTCTGTCTAACCTGTCTGTCTATCTGTCTGTCTTTCTGTCTATCTAACCTGTCTGTCTCTCTGACCTGTCTATCTAACCTGTCTGTCTGTCTGTCTGTCTGTCTGTCTGTCTGTCTGTCTGTCTGTCTGTCTGTCTGTCTGTCTGTCTGTCTGTCTAACCTGTCTGTCTGACCTGTCTGTCTGACCTGTCTGTCTAACCGGTCTGCCTGTCTGTCTGTCTGACCTGTCTGTCTAACCGGTCTGCCTGTCTGTCTGACCTGTCTGTCTGACCTGTCTATCTGTCTATCTAACCTGTCTGTCTATCTAACCTGTCTGTATTTCTGTCTATCTAACCTGTCTGTATTTCTGTCTGTCTAAACCTGTCTGTCTATCTGTCTGTCTTTCTGTCTATCTAACCTGTCTGTCTGTCTGTCTGTCTGTCTGTCTGTCTGTCTGTCTGTCTGTCTGTCTGTCTGTCTGTCTAACCTGTCTGTCTGACCTGTCTATCTGACCTGTCTGTCTGACCTGTCTGTCTAACCGGTCTACCTGTCTGTCTGACCTGTCTATCTGTCTATCTAACCTGTCTGTCTCTCTGACCTGTCTGTCTGTCTGTCTGTCTGTCTGTCTGTCTGTCTGTTCTGTCTGTCTGTCTGTCTGTCTGTCTGTCTGTCTGTCTGTCTGTCTGTCTGTCTGTCTGTCTATCTAACCTGTCTGTATGTATGTATGTCTGTCTGTCTAACCCAGTGTTTTCCCAACCTGGTCCTGGGGCTCGCCCTTAGTGCACATTTCGTTTCTTGCCCTAGCTCTACAAAGCTTGATGTTGACTTGGTTATTCTTGCCCTAACTCTACAAAGCGTGATGTTGACTTGGCTATTCTTGCCCTAGCACTATAAAGCTTGATGTTGACTTGGCTATTCTTGCCCTAGCTCTACAAAGCTTGATGTTGACTTGGTTATTCTTGCCCTAACTCTACAAAGCGTGATGTTGACTTGGCTATTCTTGCCCTAGCACTATAAAGCTTGATGTTGACTTGGCTATTCTTGCCCTAGCTCTACAAAGCTTGATGTTGACTTGGTTATTCTTGCCCTAACTCTACAAAGCGTGATGTTGACTTGGCTATTCTTGCCCTAGCACTATAAAGCTTGATGTTGACTTGGCTATTCTTGCCCTAGCACTGTAAAGGTTGATGTTGACTTGGCTATTCTTGCCCTAGCACTGTAAAGGTTGATGTTGACTTGGCTATTCTTGCCCTAGCACTCTAAGTGTGGGTCTTTCTCGCAGGCTACAAGTGAAGACAGACACATCGAGGACACAACTGCACGCATCCTTATCCAATTCCGAGGTGCGTATTGAAGATATTGGAAGAACTGTCCACATTTACTTTTCGTCAGCCAACAAGATGAGTAGGCATAACGAACAGAAAAAACAATAGCCTATATCAATCCACTATCTCCCATAGTACAAAAGTTAACCTACTGTATTCTATTCTGTGCAAGAAATAAATATTCCAAACATAGTCTGGTACATTTGTGGGATGCATTAGATCCCAAATTAATACAACCACTAGCATCAACAAACCTTTTTTACGCAATGTTGCTGACGCAACCGATCAGAACGTTAAGCTTAAAATGTTGATAAACTATCAGGCTGTTTCTTCACATTATAAGCGCAGCAATGCGCACATGGCAGTAGGCTGTAAGCAGAATGGTCCATTAGCAGAAAACACCATTATCAAAAGTGACTGCAAATGCAATTATGCATGTAATGCGTTTATTATAAAGGTGCATTTTTATGGTGAAAATTATCTTCCCCAAACTTGAAACTCACGCACTGCTTATGTATGCCAGTTAGGCTCTACACCTGATTCATTTTAATAAGTTATTTAAACACTTTAAATGTGATACAAACCTTATCAAAACATATAGGCCTATGGGCTAGGTTACATGAGGTGTGCGACTATGATTCGAAAAAGTCACAAAAAAAGGCTGTTTCTTATGCTGGTCATCATACACAAGTGATAATATATACACTACTCAAAAAAATAAAGGGAACACTTAAACAACACAATGTAACTCCAAGTCAATCACACTTCTGTGAAATCAAACTGTCCACTTAGGAAGCAACACTGATTGACAATAAATTTCACATGCTGTTGTGCAAATGGAATAGACAACAGGTGGAAATTATAGGCAATTAGCAAGACACCCCCAATAAAGGAGTGGTTCTGCAGATGGTGACCACAGACCACTTCTCAGTTCCTATGCTTCCTGGCTGATGTTTTGGTCACTTTTGAATGCTGGCGGTGCTTTCACTCTAGTGGTAGCATGAGACGGAGTCTACAACCCACACAAGTGGCTCAGGTTGTGCAGCTCATCCAGGATGGCACATCAATGCGAGCTGTGGCAAGAAGGTTTGCTGTGTCTGTCAGCGTAGTGTCCAGAGCATGGAGGCGCTACCAGGAGACAGGCCAGTACATCAGGAGATGTGGAGGAGGCCGTAGGAGGGCAACAACCCAGCAGCAGGACCGCTACCTCCGCCTTTGTGCAAGGAGGAGCAGGAGAAGCACTGCCAGAGCCCTGCAAAATGACCTCCAGCAGGCCACAAATGTGCATGTGTCTGCTCAAATGGTCAGAAACAGACTCCATGAGGGTGGTATGAGGGGGTTGTGCTTACAGCCCAACACCGTGCAGGACGTTTGGCATTTGCCAGAGAACACCAAGACTGGCAAATTCGCCACTGGCGCCCTGTGCTCTTCACAGATGAAAGCAGGTTCACACTGAGCACATGACAGATGTGACAGAGTCTGGAGACGCCGTGGAGAACGTTCTGCTGCCTGCAACATCCTCCAGCATGACGGGTTTGGCGGTGGGTCAGTCATGGTGTGGGGTGGCATTTCTTTGGGGGGCCGCACAGCCCTCCATGTGCTATCCAGAGGTAGCCTGACTGCCATTAGGTACCGAGATGAGATCCTCAGACCCCTTGTGAGACCATATGCTGGTGCGGTTGGCCCTGGGTTCCTCCTAATGCAAGACAATGCTAGACCTGTGGCTGGAGGGTGTCTGGAGGGTGTGGCTGGAGGGTGTCAGCAGTTCCTGCAAGAGGAAGGCATTGATGCTATGGACTGGCCCGCCCATTCCCCAGACCTGAATCCAATTGAGCACATCTGGGACATCATGTCTCACTCCATCCACCATCCACTCCATCTGTTGCACCACAGACTGTCCAGGAGTTGGCGGATGCTTTAGTCCTGGTCTAGGAGGAGATCCCTCAGGAGATCATCTGCCACCTCATCAGGAGCATGCCCAGGCATTGTAGGGAGGTCATACAGGCACGTGGAGGCCCCACACACTACTGAGCCTCATTTTGACTTGTTTTTAAGGACATTACATCAAAGTTGGATCAGCCTGTAGTGTGGTTTTCCACTTTAATTTTGAGTGTGACTCCAAATCCAGACCTCCATGGGTTGATAAATTGGATTTCCATTGATTATTTTAGTGTGATTTTGTTGTCAGCACATTCAACTATGTAAAGAAAAAAATATTTAATAAGATTATTTCTTTCATTCAGATCTAGGATGTGTTGTTTAAGTGTTCCCTTTATTTTTTTGAGCAGTGTAATTCCCAAGTGATATGCTAATATTGTCACCCATCAGAATATTCTTGATTTAATCTTGTCTTCACATTTAATAAATAATATGTGTGTGACATTTGTTTTGATTTAGAATGGACCATTATCATGAACCTGTCTTGAGACAGGGCAGTGGGAAAAATACATGTCATCTAGGCACTTAAATAGCGAATGGAGGAAGCTTTTCCTCGTGGTTTATTTTCATGCCAACCAGGTAGGCCATATTCCTGTTGTAAAGAGAAGCAATGTGCTTACTATTAAGAAAGCTGAGAAATAAATATAGTAAGCCTAGCCTATAGAAAGCTGATGGGATCCTCCTCTTTTTAATAGAGGCCATCACTCTGTTTTCTCATGCAGTTTAATAGCCTATAGAAATGTTGCGCAACATGAGCTCATGGGCTCTCATGAAATGTTTGATTAGATTTTAGATTACATTTACATTGATGTCAGAGTGATTAGAGGGACAATAGAGAGCTGAGTACCAGGCAGTTAGCAAGTTTGGTAGGTTAGCAATGACCATCAGCAGCATCAGAGCTTGGAGAAGCCTAATTACCGTGACTAAACGGTCAGGTGGAAATTGACTGTCTTCATGAACTGTGACCGCCGGTGTGGCGGTAAAACGATCACCGCCACAGCCACAGACACACACACACACACACACACACACACACACACACACACACACACACACACACACACACACACACACACACACACACACACACACACAGAGAGAGTTACACACACACACACACACAGAGAGAGAGTTACACACACACAGAGTTACACACACACACATACATCTGCTGCACCAGATGTCCCTTGGCTGAGACATGAGTGACAAGTTAGTTTCCTCTGTCTGTTTTAATGGTTTAATGACTGATCACTTCATCGTTTTAGTGACTCATTTATTAGTTGAATGACTGTTTGATTAATTGACTTGTTGATGAACTTGTTGATTTATCACGCATACAGGTGTACACACACACAAACACACACACACACACAGGAGGGTGTAAAGTGGTGATAGATATCTACCTAGGGGAGAGGTGAAAGCACACTGGAACAGGGATATCGCTTACCTCTCTCTCTCTCTCTGTATCTCTCTGTCTCTCCCCCCCCCCTCTCCCCCCCCCCTCTCTCTCTCTCTCTCTCTCTCTCTCTCTCTCTCTCTCTCTCTCTCTCTCTCTCTCTCTCCCTCCCCCATATCTCTCTCACTCTCCCTCCCCCACATCTGTCTCTCTCTCTCTCTCCTGCATACTAATGTGTTAGTCATGTCTGTCTGCTGTCTGTCTGTCTGCTGTCTGTCTGTCATCATGACCCATATAGGAACTGCATGTTAACCTGTAAAGATCACAAGACTCGGAAGATTAAGTGTGTGTGTGTCTTGTTTCTTTGTCTGTGTATTTTCCACATACTTGACAGTGTGTGTGTGTGTGTGTGTGTGAGTGTGTAGCCCATGCTGTGTGTCTGGTGTAAACTGGCCCCCTGAAACAGGTGATTGTTGCGTTCGTGTCTCTCTATCTGTACCTGTGTGTTTGGTGTGTTTTTCCACATACTTGGCAGAGTGTGTGTGTCTTTTCTCTTTGTGTGTGTGTGTAGGGCATGCTTAGTGTCTGATACAAACTGATACAAACATGTGACTGTCGTTGTTCAGAATCATGAGCGTTGTCTTTCTGTCTGCAAGACAACATGATCACACACACACACACACACACACACACACACACACACACACACACACACACACACACACACACACACACACACACACACACACACACACACACACACACACACACACACACACAGGGTGGCAGGTAGCCTAGTGGTTAGAACATTGGGCCAGTAACTGAAAGGTTGCTGGATCGAATCCCAGAGCTGATAAGGTACAGAAATCTGTTCTGCCCCTGAACAAGGCAGTTAACCCACTGTTCCTAGGCTGTCATTGTAAATAAGATTTTTTCTTAACTGACTTGCCTAGTTAAATAAAGGTTCAAAATAAAATCACACACACACACACACAAAAATGAGTGTTGAATCTTCCTGTCGGATCAACAACATGATCTGTCATGACCCGTCAGACTGAAGACAACCAGGAAGTAAGAAGGGGCTGGAGGAGTTAGGGTTAATGGATAAGAAGAGGAAGCAGAAACTAAAGGACTATTAAAGTGTGAAAGAATGCTGTGTTGTCATTGTCATCATCACTGTTGTCATGAGTGACAGAGTAGTGTTATGGTTGCTCAGTGGATGTTTATGTTGTTGTGGAACAGAGATGATCTGGTGACCTGATGTGGTACAACCCCTCTATGTGTTAGAGGAGGAACAGAGATGATCTGGTGACCTGATGTGGTACAACCCCTCTATGTGTTATCTGACTACTCTACTCTAATGTCATTATAGTCTCATCAGAGGCAGTCTCCTGTCTATTGATGCCCTTCACATAACCTGCATGACCATAACCAGTTTCTCTCTCCCTCCCTCTCTCTCTCTCTCTCTCTCTCTCTCTCTCTGTCTCTCTTCACTACCCTTTCTCTCTCTCTCTCTTCACTACCCTCTCTCTCTCTCTCTCTTCACTACCCTCTCTCTCTCTCTTCACTACCCTCTCTCTCTCTCTCTCTCTCTTCACTACCCTCTCTCTCTCTCTCTCTCATCACTACCCTCTCTCTCTCTCTCTTCACTACCCTCTCTCTCTCTCTCTCTCTTCACTACCCTCTCTCTCTCTCTCTATTCACTACCCTCTCTCTCTCTCTCTCTTCACTACTCTCTCTCTCTCTCTCTCTCTCTCTCTCTCTCTCTCTCTCTCTCTCTCTCTCTCTCTCTTCACTACCCTCTCTCTCTCTCTCTCTCTCTCTCTCTCTCTCTCTTCACTACCCTCTCTCTCTCTCTCTATTCACTACCCTCTCTCTCTCTTCACTACTCTCTCTCTCTCTCTCTCTCTCTTCACTACCCTCTCTCTCTCTCTCTCTCTCTCTCTCTCTCTCTCTTCACTACCCTCTCTCTCTCTCTCTCTTCACTACCCTCTCTCTCTCTCTCTCTTCACTACCCTCTCTCTCTCTCTCTCTCTCTTCACTACCCTATCTCTCTCTCTCCCTGTCTCTCTTCACTCCTCTCCTCCTCTCTCCTCAGTAGGCTATGAATCATATTCAAGATCAAGGATATTGATTGTTGATTTTTTAAATCAGATGTATTTTACATTACACTAGGCTCTCATTAAAAAAGTTTTAGACTGGCTGGCATGCTGTTACACACACACACACACACACACACACACACACACACACACACACACACACACACACACACACACACACACACACACACACACACACACACAGAGAAAACACACACAGAACACACACACGCTCACAAATATGCATACACACAGAATATTCCCAATGCTGTGCTCTGACGTGTGGTGTGTGGGTGAGGGAGGTAGGGATGCATACTGTTAAGTCATGTGTTTGAGCTAAATGTTCACACTGGGGGTTGACAGTGGTCATCAGTTCAGACAACAGAGAGAACACACACACATATGCACGTACACATGTAACCTAGATTTCCTGTTGATTACTCAGTGCCTGTATATAAG
>NC_138302.1:14597500-14607500 GCF_965601325.2 Salmo salar
AGTTCTTTCTGACCATTCCAGTCTGATATGTCTGCTTGTTTGAATATATGGGACTCATTTGCCTGTAACACCAGTAGAGAGGGAAACATTTGAATGCAACACACACCTGAGAGTCCATAGCTCAAACACTGTATCTGACTGCATATCAAGAGGCTAATAATAAATCTCTCATGAATAGCCTACTGTTTAATAAGAAGTCTCTCATGAATATTCTACTGTTTAATAATAAATCTCTCATGAATAGCCTACTGTTTAGTAAGCAGCAGAAAGGCCCTGCGATTTACTAGTGTCCTGTCCAGAGGGTGTACTGGTACATCATGCTGCCTCACCCTACAGAAACAGGAGATAGACTGGTGTCCTGTCCAGAGGGTGTACTGGTACATCAAGCTGCCTCACCCTACAGAGACAGGAGATAGACTAGTGTCCTGTCCAGAGGGTGTACTGGTACATCAAGCTGCCTCACCCTAGAGAAACAAGAGATATACTGGTGTCCTGTCCAGAGGGTGTACTGGTACATCATGCTGCCTCACCCTAGAGAAACAGGAGATAGACTGGTGTCCTGTAGATCCTTCTGGGTCAAACAAGGACACCTACTGTTTAAAGCATCATACACTGCTCAAAAAAATAAAGGGAACACTTAAACAACACAATGTAACTCCAAGTCAATCACACTTCTGTGAAATCAAACTGTCCACTTAGGAAGCAACACTGATTGACAATAAATTTCACATGCTGTTGTGCAAATGGAATAGACAACAGGTGGAAATTATAGGCAATTAACAAGACACCCCCAATAAAGGAGTGGTTCTGCAGGTGGGGACCACGGACCACTTCTCAGTTTCTATGCTTCCTGGCTAATGTTTTGGTCACTTTTGAATGCTGGCGGTGCTTTCACTCTAGTGGTGGCATGAGACGGAGTCTACAACTCACACAAGTGGCTCAGGTAGTGCAGATCATCCAGGATGGCACATCAATGCGAGCTGTGGCAAGAAGGTTTGCTGTATCTGTCAGCGTAGTGTCCAGAGCATGGAGGTGCTACCAGGAGACAGGCCAGTACATCAGGAGACGTGGAGGAGGCCGTAGGAGGGCAACAACCCAGCAGCAGGACCGCTACCTCCGCCTTTGTGCAAGGAGGAGCAGGAGAAGCACTGCCAGAGCCCTGCAAAATGACCTCCAGCAGGCCACAAATGTGCTTGTGTCTGCTCAAACGGTCAGAAACAGACTCCATGAGGGTGGTATGAGGGCCCGACGTCCACAGGTGGGGGTTGTGCTTACAGCCCAACACCGTGCAGGACGTTTGGCATTTGCCAGAGAACACCAAGATTGGCAAATTCGCCACCGGCGCCCTGTGTTCTTCACAGATTAAAGCAGGTTCACACTGAGCACGTGACAGACGTGACAGAGTCTGGAGACGCCGTGGAGAACGTTCTGCTGCCTGCAACATCCTCCAGCATGACCGGTTTGGCGGTGGGTCAGTCATGGTGTGGGGTGGCATTTCTTTGGGGGGCCACACAGCCCTCCATGTGCTCGCCAGAGGTAGCCTGACTGCCATTAGGTACCGAGATGAGATCCTCAGACCCCCTGTGAGACCATATGCTGGTGCGGTTGGCCCTGGGTTCCTCCTAATGCAAGACAATGCTAGACCTCATGTGGCTGGAGTGTGTCAGCAGTTCCTGCAAGAGGATGGCATTGATGCAATGGACTGGCCCGCCCGTTCCCCAGACCTGAATCCAATTGAGCACATCTGGGACATCATGTCTCGCTCCATCCACCAACACCACGTTGCACCACAGTCCAGGAGTTGGCGGATGGTCTGTGGTCTGAGGAGATCCCTCAGGAGACCATCCGCCACCTCATCAGGAGCATGCCCAGGCGTTGTAGGGAGGTCATACAGGCACGTGGAGGCCACACACACTACTGAGCCTAATTTTGACTTGTTTTAAGGACATTACATCAAAGTTGGATCAGCCTGTAGTGTAGTTTTCCACTTTAATTTTGAGTGTGACTCCAAATCCAGACCTCCATGGGTTGATAAATTGGATTTCCATTGATTATTTTTGTGTGATTTTGTTGTCAGCACATTCAACTATGTAAAGAAAAAAATATTGAATAAGATTATTTCTTTCATTCAGATCTAGGATGTGTTGCTTAAGTGTTCCCTTTATTTTTTTGAGCAGTGTATTTTGACCATCCATTTTGTAACTGTAGTCGTGATGACCTTATGAAACAGACGTTGACCTGGGTCAGCTGCTTGGCTGGACAGGACAGAGTGTGGGTTAATGAGTTCCAGAACTAAACCACACTGTCTCAGACATAATGACAAACAGCTCTGGTTTAGACACACAGAAGGAAAAGAGGGAAGGGAGGGAGGGAGAGAGAGATAGAGAGATAGAGAGGTAGAAGGATTGCCCTTGCTATGTCTGCAATGTGTAACATCTGTAGCAGGGTTTGGGTTGTCTTCAGGAGTCATAACACACACTCACTCACTAGAGAGAGAGAGAGAGAGAGAGAGACAGAGACAGAGAGACAGAGAGAGACAGAGAGAGGGAGAGAGAGACAGAGAGAGAGAGACAGTGAGAGACAGAGACAGAGAGCGAGAGACAGAGAGAGAGAGACAGAGAGAGACAGAGAGAGACAGAGAGAGAGAGAGAGAGAGACAGAGAGAGAGAGAGAAACAGACAGACAGAGAGAGGGAGAGAGAGAGACAGAGAGAGAGACAGAGAGACAGAGAGAGAGACAGAGAGAGAGGGGGGGAGTGTTGTATTATAAAATAGTTAGTGTCTCCCCATCGAGAATGTTCCCTCTGGGTCTGTTAACATAGCTGCTTGAACATAATGACACACACACACACACACACACACACACACACACACACACACACACACACTACTGACTAACTGACCTTTGTTACTGGATCTTGTCATTATTCCTGCTGTGTTCAGGTTAATGAAGCTCACCCCTTTACACAGCAGCCACCCTGTCAATATAGACACACACACTATACACACTACACACACTGCACACACACTATACACACACTACACACTATACACACTACACACACTAACGACACACTACACACACTACACACATTACACACACACTACACACACTACACACACTGCACATACTACACACACACTATACACACACTACACACACTAACGACACACTACACACACACTACACACACTATACACACTACACACACTACACACACTAACGACACACACACTACACACACTACACACACACACTATACACACTACACACGCACACACACACTACACACACTATACACACTACACACACTACACACACTCCTTTCCAAGATGGCGTAGCAGTTCAGACGTCCTTTGTCCTCCTCTTGTCATGTACCGTGTATATATATATATTTACATATTTTCTTCGCATATCTTTTTACATATTTTTTTCTAAAAACTCAACCTCAAAACACTCTCCTGCAACCCGCCTGTAACGGTCGTCGTATGTAATGGACCAAGGCGCAGTGGGTTGAGTGCTCATTTTTACGTTTATTAGAACACTTAAAATGACAAAACAAGAAATTGAACGAACGCACAGTATTGCAGGCTAAACACAGCTATGCAAAAACAACTTCCCACAAAAGACGGGTGAAAACAGGGCTACCTAAGTATGACTCCCAATCAGCAACAACGATGTATAGCTGTTCCTGATTGAGAGCCATACCAGGCCAACAAAGAAATACACAACGTAGAAAACCCATAGAAATACAAAACATAGAATAATCCCCAAAAACCCCGGAACACATAAAACAAACACCCCTCTTACATAAAGACATAACCCAACAAACCCCGAACCACATAAACCAAACACCCCCTGCCACGTCCTGACCAAACTACAATAACAAATAACCCCTTTACTGGTCAGGACGTGACACCGGCTCACCAATTAAAAAAATAAATATATTATTTACCTCAAATCTGAAATCCACAACAGAAGGTAGCCAGAGGTTAGCCAGTTCACTGGCTAACATTGGAGTTCAGCCAGCGACGGTTAGCGGTCCTCAGCTATCCATTAGCTCGAAAAGCTATCGCCAGTTTTTGTACAGTGCGACTCAGACCAGAGCATACCGGACCTATTCTCTCTCCATATCCCCGGATTTCTACCGCAGGCTCTGGACTTTTATACCTGGATCTTGCAGCGAGCTAGCTGCTACCTGAGTGACTATTGGCAAACGTCGGTCCTGGAGCTAACATAAATTATTCCGGAGCTAGCCAGCTGAGGAGTTCCATCAGCCACTCCTGGGCTATTCCGGAGCTAGCCAGCTGAAGAGTTCCATCAGCCACTCCATCAGCCACTCCTGGGCTACAATCACCTATCCGGACCCGTTTTTACTGCCCCATCGGGCCTTCACGACTGGACTACCGACGTTATCTGCCCGAGGGAGTTATCCAACTGGCCCCTCCGTCGCGACGTAACCTGAACGCCCATCTGCGGCCCGCTAATCATTAGCTATCTTATCGGCTGCTATCTGAATAGGTCTATCGGACAATTTTCTTGGGCCACTATAACTATAACTATTTTGCCAATTGGACTGGTCCCCCCTACCACACGGAACCCCACTAATCTACAGACTGAAACGCACGAGGTGGCTAAAAACAGACCTCCCTCCATCTTCTACCAGCTTGCTACCTATGGCTCGGCTAGCTATCTAATTCTCACTGGACCCTCTGATTACTCGGCTAAGCATGCCTCTCCTTAATGTCAATATGCCTTGTCCATTGCTGTTCTGGCTAGTGTTTATTGGCTTATTTCACTGTAGAGCCTCTAGCCCTGCTCATTATACCTTATCCAACCTTTCAGTTCCTCCACCCACACATGCTATGACATCTTCTGGCTTCAATTATGTTTCTAGAGACAATATCTCTCTCATCATCACTAAATGCCTAGGTTTACCTCCACTGTAGTCACATCCTACCATACCTTTGTCTGTACATTATACCTTGAAGCTATTTTATCGCCCCCAGAAACCTGGTCCTTTTACTCTCTATTCCGGACGTCACAGACGACCAATTCTCATAGCTTTCAGTCGTACCCTTATCCTCCTCCTCCTCTGTTCCTCTGGTGATGTAGAGGTGAATCCAGGCCCTGCAGTGCCTAGCTCCACTCCTATTCCCCAGGCGCTCTCTTTTGATGACTTCTGTAACCTTAATAGCCTTGGTTTCACGCATGTTAACATTAGAAGCCTCCTCCCAAGTTTGTTTTATTCACTGCTTTAGCACACTCTGCCAACCCGGATGTCCTAGCCGTGTCTGAATCCTGGCTTAGGAAGTCCACCAAAAACTCTGAAATCTTCATCCCTAACTACAACGTTTTCAGACAAGATAGAATGGCCAAAGGGGGCGGTGTTGCAATCTACTGCAGAGATAGCCTGCAGAGTTCTGTTCTACTATCCAGGTCTGTACCCAAACAATTTGAACTTCTACTTTTAAAAATCCATCTCTCTAAAAACAAGTCTCTCACCGTTGCAGCCTGCTATAGACCACCCTCGGCCCCCAGCTGTGCTCTGGACACCATATGTGAACTGATTGCCCCCATCTATCTTCAGAGCTCGTGCTGCTAGGTGACCTAAACGGGGACATGCTTAACACCCCAGCCATCCTACAATCCAAGCTCGATGCCCTCAATCTCACACAAATTATTAATGAACCCACTAGGTACCACCCCAAAGCCGTAAACACGGGCACCCTCATAGATATCATCCTAACCAACTTGCCCTCTAAATACACCTCTGCTGTTTTCAACCAACATCTCAGCGATCACTGCCTCATTGCCTGCATCCGTAATGGGTCAGCGGTCAAACGACCTCCACTCATCACTGTCAAACGCACCCTGAAACATTTCAGCGAGCAAGTCTTTCTAATCGACCTGGCCCGGGTATCCTGGAAGGATATTGACCTCATCCCGTCAGTAGAGGATGCCTGGTTATTTTTTTTAAATGCCTTCCTCACCATCTTAAATAAGCATGGTCCATTCAAGAAATCTAGAACCAGGAACAGATATAGCCCTTGGTTCTCTCCAGACCTGACTGCCCTTAACCAACACAAAAACATCCTGTGGCGTTCTGCATTAGCATTGAACAGCCCCCGTGATATGCAGCTTTTCAGGGAAGTTAGAAACCAATATACACAGGCAGTTAGAAAAGCCAAGGCTAGCTTTTTCAAGTAGAAATTTGCTTCCTGCAACACAAACTCAAAAAAGTTCTGGGACACTGTAAAGTCCATGGAGAATAAGAACACCTCCTCCCAACTACCCACTGCACTGAGGATAGGAAACTCTGTCACAACCGATAAACCCACTATAATTGAGAATTTCAATAAGCATTTTTCTATGGCTGGCCATGCCTTCCACCTGGCTACCCCTACTGCAGTCAACATCACTGCACCCCCCACAGCTGCTCGCCCAAGCCTTCCCCATTTCTCCTTCACCCAAATCCATTCAGCTGATGTTCTGAAAGAGCTGCAAAATCTGGACCCCCTACAAATCAGCCGGGCTAGACAATCTGGACCCGTTCTTTCTAAAATTATCTGCCGAAATTGTTGCAACCCCTATTACTAGCCTGTTCAACCTCTCGTGTCGTCTGAGATTCCCAAAGATTGGAAAGCAGCTGCTGTCATCCCCCTCTTCAAAGGAGGGGACACTCTTGACCCAAACTGTTACAGACCTATATCTATCCTACCCTGCCTTTCTAAGGTCTTCGAAAGCCAAGTCAACAAACAGATGACCGACCATTTCGAATCCCACCGCACCTTCTCCGCTATGCACTCTAGTTTCAGAGCTGGTCATGGGTGCACCTCAGCCACGCTCAAGGTCCTAAACGATATCGTAACCGCCATCGATAAGAAACAAAACTGTGCTGCCGTATTCATTGACCTGGCCAAAGCTTTCGACTCTGTCAATCACCACATCCTCATCGGCAGACTCAATAGCCTTGGTTTCTCAAACGATTGCCTCGCCTGGTTCACCAACTGCTTCTCTGATAGAGTTCAATGTGTCAAATCGGATGGCCTGTTGTCCAGGCCTCTGATAGTCTCTATGGGGGTGCCACAGGGTTCAATTCTTGGGCCAACTCTTTTCTCTGTATACATCAATGATGTCGCTCTTGCTGCTGGTGAGTCTCTGATCCACCTCTAAGCAGACAACACCATTCTGTATACTTCTGGCCCTTCTTTGGACACTGTGTTAACAACCCTCCAGACGAGCATCAATGCCATACAACTCTCTTTCCGTGGCCTCCAACTGCTCCTAAATACAAGTAAAACTAAATGCATGCTCTTCAACCGATCGCTGCCTGCACTTGCCCGCCTGTCCAGCATCACTACTCTGGACGGTTCTGACTTAGAATATGTGGACAACTACAAATACCTAGGTGTCTGGTTAGACTGTAAACTCTCCTTCCAGACTCACATCAAACATCTCCAATCCAAAGTTAAATCTAGAATTCGCTTCCTACAAAGCATCCTTCACTCATGCTGCCAAACATACCCTCGTAAAACTGACCATCCTACCGATCCTCGACTTTGGCGATGTCATTTACAAAATAGCCTCCAATACCCTACTCAACAAACTGGATGCAGTCTATCACAGTGCCATCCGTTTTGTCACCAAAGCCCCATATACTACCCACCACTGCGACCTGTACGCTCTCGTTGGCTGGCCCTCGCTTCATAATCGTCGCCAAGCCCACTGGCTACAGGTCATCTACAAGACCCTGCTAGGTAAAGTCCCCCCTTATCTCCGCTCACTGGTCACCATAGCAGCACCCACCTGTAGCACGCGCTCCAGCAGGAATATCTCTCTGGTCACCCCCAAAGCCAATTCCTCCTTTGGCCGTCTCTCCTTCCAGTTCTCTGCTGCCAATGACTGGAACGAACTACAAAAATCTCGGAAACTAGAAACACTTATCTCCCTCACCTGCTTTAAGCACCAGCTGTCAGTGCAGCTCACAGATCATAGCCCATCTATAATTTAGCCCAAACAACTACCGCTTCCCCTACTGTATTTATTTATTTTACTCCTTTGCACCCCATTATTTATATTTCTACTTTGCACTTTCTTCTACTACAAATCTACTATTCCAGTGTTTTACTTGCTATATTGTATTTACTTTGCCACCATGGCCTTTTTTTGCCTTTACCTCCCTTATCTCACCTCATTTGCTCACATTGTATATAGACTTATTTTTCTACTGTATTATTGACTGTATGTTTGTTTTACTCCATGTGTAACTCTGTGTTGTATGTTGTCGAACTGCTTTGCTTTATCTTGGCCAGGTCGCAATTGTAAATGAGAACTTGTTCTCAACTTGCCTACCTGGTTAAATAAAGGTGAAATAAAACACACACTATACACACTACACACACTACACACTGTACACAGACTGTACACACTGTACACACTACACACACTACACACACACTATACACACTACACACACTACACACACACTATACACACTACACACACTACACACACTGTACACACTACACACACTACACACACTATACACACACTACACACACTACACACACACTACACACACTATACGCACACATTACACACACTACACATAATAAACACACTCACTCACACACACTAAACATACACACTACACACTACACACTACACACACACTCCTGCTCTGAGCCACATTTAAGAGTCTATAGATCTGTTTGCTGCTTCATGCAGATAAACCAACTAGCTCTCTCAGTCTCACGGCTGAATTAGACGTTTATCCATGTTTAAGGTTACGTTTAGGCATTACCTCTGAATGTTTTATCTTAGGGTTACGTTTAGGCATTACCTCTGAATGTTTTATGTTAAGGTTACGTTTAGGCATTACCTCTGAATGTTTTATGTTAAGGTTACGTTTAGGCATTACCTCTGAATGTTAAGGTTATGTTTAGGCATTACCTCTGAATGTTTTATGTTAGGGTTACGTTTAGGCATTACCTCTGAATGTTTTATGTTAGGGTTACGTTTAGGCATTACCTCTGAATGTTTTATGTTAGGGTTACGTTTAGGCATTACCTCTGAATGTTTTATGTTAAGGTTACTTTAGGCATTACCTCTGAATGTTTTATGTTAGGGTTACGTTTAGGCATGACCTCTGAATGTTTTATGTTAGGGTTACGTTTAGGCATTACCTCTGAATGTTTTATGTTAGGGTTACGTTTAGGCATTACCTCTGAATGTTTTATGTTAGGGTTACGTTTAGGCATTACCTCTGAATGTTTTATGTTAGGGTTACGTTTAGGCATTACCTCTGAATGTTTTATGTTAGGGTTACGTTTAGGCATTACCTCTGAATGTTTTATGTTAGGGTTACGTTTAGGCATTACCTCTGAATGTTTTATGTTAAGGTTACGTTTAGGCATTACCTCTGAATGTTTTATGTTAGGGTTACGTTTAGGCATTAACTCTGCATTATTAAGGTTAGCATTAAGGTTTGGGATAGTCTCAAAACAAAGATCTGAAAAACATCTTTCTATTGTTGGATTTGAATTTACAACTTTTGGCTGTTTAGAATCAGAGACAGATGCTTACGCTCATCTCCACGACAACCGACCTGAAGGTAACATATTGTTGCCCCTAGACGCCGGTTTCCAACGTCATCTCCCGTCGTCCTCAGAAATGGATGGACGTCGAATACTGACTTGTATTACGGGTGACCTGTCTCGAGTCAAACAGTCCCTAGTGAACGTCTACACGACCCTTTGCACAGGTTTCACATTTTGTTGCCTTAAAATTTTATCTAAAATGAGATTCAATTACATTCTTATTTTTATCGATTTATACAACCTGCTACACATTTTCAAAGTGCAAGTAAAATTATAGAACATTTTCCAAAGAAATACTAAATGAAGATCGGTTGATGAAGTGTGTCTTCACCCCCCACTGAGTTAATACCTGGTGGAAGCACCTTTGGCAGCCATGACAGCTGAATGATTTTAAATAA
>NC_138302.1:14610000-14627500 GCF_965601325.2 Salmo salar
TTTCTCTCTCTTTCTCTCTCTCTCTCTCTTCTCTCTCTCTCTCTCTCTCTCTCATCCTTCCCCTCTCTCCCTACCTCTTTCCCTCCCTCTCTACTCTCCCCCTCTTCTCTCTCTCCCTCCATCCCTCTCTCTCAGACTCATTCCCAGAGGGAATGAAATTAGACGTCACTCTCTAGCTGTGACGGGGAACCTCTTCTGTGTGACACCTGTGGAATTAGATGTCACTCTCTAGCTGTGACGAGGAACCTCTTCTGTGTGACACCTGTGGAATTAGATGTCACTCTCTAGCTGTGACGAGGAACCTCTTCTGTGTGACACCTGTGGAATTAGATGTCACTCTCTAGCTGTGACGAGGAACCTCTTCTGTGTGACACCTGTGGAATTAGATGTCACTCCGTAGCTGTGACGGGGAACCTCTTCTGTGTGACACCTGTGGAATTAGATGTCACTCTCTAGCTGTGACGGGGAACCTCTTCTGTGTGACACCTGTGGAATTAGATGTCACTCCGTAGCTGTGACAAGGAATCTCTTCTGTGTGACATACTCTTGGACTTGTACATGTGAGTGCACACACACACAAACACAGCCCATCACAGCCCCCAGCAGAGAGAGAGAGATTGGAACAGAATGGAATTTGAAACGTTTTAGCCAAAAATGTTTCCACAGTAAAGGTGTTTTTTGCAGAAACGTTTCAGATTTCGTTCCGTTCTCCGACTACACAGCAGCTGAAGAGGGGGACCGGCCGTCGGCGTGGGACACAGACGCACATGCCGTGGCGCAGAAGAAACCGCCGTAAACATCACTTTGACCTCTGACCTGTATGACCAAACAGGAAGTCAATTTTCCTGGGCTGTGATTGGATAGAGAGACTGACAATGATGTGTATGCAATAGCTCAGCGATATGTCTAACATTACACCTAGACAGAAGACAAGGTGAAGCTATTTCAACATATTTATCCAGTCTTTTAGGACACCTCATATCTTACCGTATGTTACTATCTTATATGATGTACTTACAGGTGCTAGGCGTTGGTTTGGAATCACATGTCATTTCCTCTGTGATGGAAGTGGATGATGAGACTTTTCCCATAGTTGTCTGATGGAGCAGAGTAGAATTCCCTTCTGAGAATTCACTAGGGACAAACACAAGTCATTCAGCACTATGGGATAAACACACACACACACACACGCACGCACGCACGCACACACACACACACACACACACACACACACACACACACACACACACACACACACACACACCACACACATACATACATACACACACACACACACACACACACAGATTGAGATCAGCATATCTTTACAGGGAACTATAAATCAGTGTGTGTGTGGCTGTGTAGTGCCATTAGCAGTGTGGGAACCTTTACAACCCTAAAGGGACTTATGTAACCCCCCCCGCTTTGGTTACATAAGTCCCTATAGAGTCACCCTTCATCTCCCCATGGTGATGGTGAGGATGATGAAGAGGAGGAGAATAAGAAAGGGATATGTAATATTATGCTGAGAGGCGTAAGCAATTAATGAAAGCAACTCTCTCTTTATCAATTCAATTCAATTCAAGGGGTTTTATTAGCATGGGAAACATATGTTAACATTGCCAAATCAAGTGAGGTAGATAATAAACAAAAGTGAAATAAACAATAAAAATGAACAGTGAACATTACACTCACAGAAGTTTCAAAAGAATAAACACATTTCAAATGTCATATTATGTGTATATACAGTGTTGTAACGATGCACAAATGGTTAAAGTACAAAAGGGAAAATAAATAAGCATAAATATGGGTTGTATTTACAATGGTGTTTGTTCTTCACTGGTTGACCTTTTCTTGTAGCAACAGGTCACAAATCTTGCTGTTGTGATTGCACACTGTGGTATTTCACCCAGTAGATATGGGAGTTTATCAACATCGGGTTTGTTTTTGAATTCTTTGTGGGTCTGTGTAATCTGAGGGAAATATGTGTCTCTAATATGGTCATACATTGGGCAGGAGGTTAGGAAGTACAGCTCCGTTTCCATCTCATTTTGTGGGCAGTGTGTACATAGCCTGTCTTCTCTTGAGAGCCAGGTCTGCCTACGGCGGCCTTTCTCGATAGCAAGGCTATGCTCACTGAGTCTGTACATAGTCAAAGCTTTCCTTAAGTTTGGGTCAGTCACAGTGGTCAGGCATTCTGCCACTGTGTACTCTCTGTCAAAAATCATTCTAGTTTGCTCTGTTTTTTTGTAAATTCTTTCCAATGTGTCAAGTAATTATCTTTTTGTTTTCTCATGATTTGGTTGGGTCTAATTGTGTTGCTGTCCTGGGCTCTGTGGGGTGTGCTTGTGTTTGTGAACAGAGCCCCAGGACTAGCTTGCTAAGGGGACTCTTCTCCAGGTTCTTCTCTATGTAGGTGATGGCTTTGTTATGGAAGGTTTGGGAATCGCTTAATTTTAGGTGGTTGTAGAATATAACGGGGTCATTTATGGATTTTGATAATTAGCGGGTATCGGCCTAATTCTGCTCTGCATGCATTATTTGGTGTTCTACGTTGTACACAGAGGATATTTTTGCAGAATTCTGCATGCAGAGTCTCAATTTGGTGTTTGTCCCATTTTGTGAATTATTGGTTGGTGAGCGGACCCCAGACCTCACAACCATAAGGGGAATGGGTTCTATAACTGATTCAACTATTTTTAGACAGATCCTAATTGGTATGTTGCATTGAGTTCCTTTTGATGGCATTGAAGGCCCTTGCCTTGTCTCTCAGATCGTTCATAGCTTTGTGGTAGTTACCTGTGGCGCTGATGTTTAGGCCAAGGTATGTCTAGTTTTTTGTGCGCTCTAGAGCAATGGTGTCTAGATGGAATTTATATTTGTGGTCCTGGTGACTGGACCTTTTTTGGAACGCCATTATTTTGGTCTTACTAAGATTTACTGTCAGGGCCCAGGTCTGGCAGAATCTGTGCAGAAGATCTAGGTGCTGCTGAAGGCCCTCCTTGGTTGGGGACAGATGCACCAGATCATCAGTAGACATTTGACTTCAGATTCTAGTAGGGTGAGGCCGGGTGCTGCAGACTGTTCTAGTGCCCTCGCCAATTCGTTGATATATATGTTGAAGAGGGTGGGGCTTAAGCTGCATCCCTGTCTCACCCCACGGCCCTGTGGGAAGAAATGTGTGTGTGTTTTGCCTATTTTAACCGCAGACTTGTTGTTTGTGTAAATGGATTTTATAATGTCGTATGTTTTTCCCCAAACACCACTTTCCATCAATTTGTATAGCAGAACCTCATGCCAAATTGAGTCGAAGGCTTGTTTGAAATCAACAAAGCATGAGAAGACTTTGCCTTTCTTTTGGTTTGTTTGTTTGTCAATTAGGGTGTGCAGGGTGAATACGTGGTCTGTTACAGTAATTTGGTAAAAAGACAATTTGACATTTATCTCTCTCTCTCTTCCTCTCTGTGTTCTTGTGTGTGCATGTGTGTGTGTGTGCGCATGTGTGTGTGTGTGTGCGCGCATGTGTGTCTGTTTGTTTGTGTGTGCACGTGTGTGTGTGTGTGCATGTGTGTCTGTGTGTGTGTATGTGTGTCTGTGTGTGTGTGCACGTGTGTGTGTGTGTGTGTGTGTGTGTGTGTGTGTGTGTGTGTGTGTGTGTGTGTGTGTGTGTGTAGCATGTAGGGTAGACCAGGCTGAGCCCCCTGATGAGTTGAGTCCCCCCACCCCTCCTCTCCCAGCGTAGCCAGGTGGGATGTCCCAGATGTGTGTCCTCTTATCTCTGCTCACCCTCTCTGGCTACACCCAGGTAAGACTCTCTGTCTTTCTCACACACACACACACACACACACACACACACACACACACACACACACACACACACACACACACACACACACACACACACACACACACACACACACACACACACACACACACACACACACACACACACAAACACACACACACACGCACGCACGCGCGCACACACGCACAGACAGGTGTAAGGTCTTAATTTGATCACTGTTGATGCTGAGAATGTTCCTAGGCCGTAGGATTTACATAAATTCACTGAAAACCTGCACTAACACACAATTTTGCTAATAGCCTAATGTGATAAAGCCTGGATCAGCCTAATCACTAAATATTACGATCCTGTTTGCTGCAAATGTATTCTGCTGGGACAAACGGAACAAATGAAGGGCTCCCGAGTGGCGCAGTGGTCTAAGGCACTGTATCTCAGTGCAAGAGGCGTCAATACAGTTCCTGGTTTTGAATCCAGGCTGTATCACATCCGGCTGTGATTGGGAGTCCTATAGGGCGGTGCACAATTGGCCCAGTGTTGTCCCAGTTTGGCCTGGGGTAGGCCGTCATTGTAATTAAGAATGTGTTCTTAACTGACTTGCCTAGTTAAATAAATAAATAAACAAATTAAATAAAGAGAGTACATTTGTACACACACACACACACACACACACACAAACATTTATTTAGATGGAGGTTCAGCAGAGTCTAATTACTGTTCTCCTTTTGTACCCAGGTCTCCTCGGCTAAATCTCTGAAGCTCCTGATGGAACAATGGACGAGCTACAAGAACCAGTGTTCTCAGAGCATCGTCACCACGCCTCCCGCCTCAGGTCAGTCTCTGCCTCACGCTGTGATGTCATCAACCTCAGACCCTTCATAACCACAGTGGATAATCTGCTGATTGAAACTTTTGCCCAATTAGAAATGGACACGTACACATATCACCACTCTACCCCATCACAGAGCCTCCCTGTCATGTGAGAGCTAGGTTTTTCCTGTGGTATAATGGTATGTGAGAGCTAGGTTATTCCTGTGGTATAATGGTATGTCAGAGATAGGTTATTCCTGTGGTATAATGGCGTGTGGGAGCTAGGTTATTCCTGTGGTATAACGGTATGTCAGAGATAGGTTATTCCTGTGGTATAATGGTATGTGAGAGCTAGGTTATTCCTGTGGTATAATGGTATGTGAGAGCTAGGTTATTCCTGTGGTATAATGGTATGTGAGAGCTAGGTTATTCCTGTGGTATAATGGTATGTCAGAGCTAGGTTATTCCTGTGGTATAATGGTATGTGAGAGCTAGGTTATTCCTGTGGTATAATGGTATGTCAGAGATAGGTTATTCCTGTGGTATAATGGCATGTGGGAGCTAGGTTATTCCTGTGGTATAACGGTATGTCAGAGATAGGTTATTCCTGTGGTATAATGGTATGTGAGAGCTAGGTTATTCCTGTGGTATAATGGTATGTCAGAGATAGGATATTCCTGTGGTATAATGGTATGTGAGAGCTAGGTTATTCCTGTGGTATAATGGTATGTCAGAGATAGGCTATTCCTGTGGTATAATGGTATGTGAGAGCTAGGTTATTCCTGTGGTATAATGGTATGTCAGAGATAGGTTATTCCTGTGGTATAATGGTATGTCAGAGCTAGGTTATTCCTGTGGTATAATGGTATGTGAGAGCTAGGTTATTCCTGTGGTATAATGGTATGTCAGAGCTAGGTTATTCCTGTGGTATAATGGTATGTGAGAGCTAGGTTATTCCTGTGGTATAATGGTATGTCACAGATATGTTATTCCTGTGGTATAATGGTATGTGAGAGCTAGGTTATTCCTGTGGTATAATGGTATGTCAGAGCTAGGTTATTCCTGTGGTATAATGGTATGTGAGAGCTAGGTTATTCCTGTGGTATAATGGTATGTGAGAGCTAGGTTATTCCTGTGGTATAATGGTATGTCAGAGATAGGTTATTCCTGTGGTATAATGGTATGTGAGAGCTAGGTTATTCCTGTGGTATAATGGTATGTCAGAGATAGGCTATTCCTGTGGTATAATGGTATGTGAGAGCTAGGTTATTCCTGTGGTATAATGGTATGTCAGAGCTAGGTTATTCCTGTGGTATAATGGTATGTTAGAGCTAGGTTATTCCTGTGGTATAATGGTATGTCAGAGCTAGGTTATTCCTGTGGTATAATGGTATGTGAGAGCTAGGTTATTCCTGTGGTATAATGGTATGTGAGAGCTAGGTTATTCCTGTGGTATAATGGTATGTGAGAGCTAGGTTATTCCTGTGGTATAATGGTATGTCAGAGATAGGTTATTCCTGTGGTATAATGGTATGTGAGAGCTAGGTTATTCCTGTGGTATAATGGTATGTCAGAGATAGGTTATTCCTGTGGTATAATGGCATGTGGGAGCTTGTTTATTCCTGTGGTATAATGGTATGTCAGAGATAGGTTATTCCTGTGGTATAATGGTACATGAGAGCTAGGTTATTCCTGTGGTATAATGGTACGTAAGAGCTAGGTTATTCCTGTGGTATAATGGTATGTGAGAGCTAGGTTATTCCTGTGGTATAATGGTATGTCAGAGATAGGTTATTCCTGTGGTATAATAGTATGTGAGAGCTAGGTTATTCCTGTGGTATAATGGTATGTCAGAGCTAGGTTATTCCTGTGGTATAATGGTATGTGAGAGCTAGGTTATTCCTGTGGTATAATGGTATGTCACAGATATGCTATTCCTGTGGTATAATGGTATGTGAGAGCTAGGTTATTCCTGTGGTATAATGGTATGTCAGAGATAGGTTATTCCTGTGGTATAATGGCATGTGGGAGCTTGTTTATTCCTGTGGTATAATGGTATGTCAGAGATAGGTTATTCCTGTGGTATAATGGTACATGAGAGCTAGGTTATTCCTGTGGTATAATGGTACGTAAGAGCTAGGTTATTCCTGTGGTATAATGGTATGTGAGAGCTAGGTTATTCCTGTGGTATAATGGTATGTGAGAGCTAGGTTATTCCTGTGGTATAATGGTATGTCAGAGATAGGTTATTCCTGTGGTATAATGGTATGTGAGAGCAAGGTTATTCCTGTGGTATAATGGTATGTGAGAGCTAGGTTATTCCTGTGCTATAATGGTATGTGAGAGCTACGTTATTCCTGTGGTATAATGGTATGTGAGAGCTAGGTTATTCCTGTGGTATAATGGTATGTGAGAGCTAGGTTATTCCTGTGGTATAATGGTATGTGAGAGCTAGGTTATTCCTGTGGTATAATGGTATGTGAGAGCTAGGTTATTCCTGTGGTATAATGGTATGTCAGAGCTAGGTTATTCCTGTGGTATAATGGTATGTTAGAGCTAGGTTATTCCTGTGGTATAATGGTATGTCAGAGCTAGGTTATTCCTGTGGTATAATGGTATGTGAGAGCTAGGTTATTCCTGTGGTATAATGGTATGTGATAGCTAGGTTATTCCTGTGTTATAATGGTATGTGAGAGCTAGGTTATTCCTGTGGTATAATGGTATGTTAGAGTGACGTTATTCCTGTGGTATAATGGTATGTGAGAGCCAGTTTATTCCTGTGGTATAATGGTATGTCAGAGCTAGGTTATTCCTGTGGTATAATGGTATGTGAGAGATAGGTTATTCCTGTGGTATAATGGTATGTGAGAGCTAGGTTATTCCTGTGGTATAATGGTATGTGAGAGCTAGGTTATTCCTGTGGTATAATGATATGTCAGAGATAGGTTATTCCTGTGGTATAATGGTATGTCAGAGCTAGGTTATTCCTGTTGTATAATGGTATGTCAGAGCTAGGTTATTCCTGTGGTATAATGGTATGTCAGAGCTAGGTTATTCCTGTGGTATAATGGTATGTGAGAGCTAGGTTATTCCTGTGGTATAATGGTATGTCAGAGATAGGTTATTCCTGTGGTATAATGGTATGTGAGAGCTAGGTTATTCCTGTGGTATAATGGTATGTCAGAGATAGGTTATTCCTGTGGTATAATGGTATGTGAGAGCTAGGTTATTCCTGTGGTATAATGGTATGTCACAGATATGTTATTCCTGTGGTATAATGGTATGTGAGAGCTAGGTTATTCCTGTGGTATAATGGTATGTGAGAGCTAGGTTATTCCTGTGGTATAATGGTATGTGAGAGCTAGGTTATTCCTGTGGTATAATGGTATGTCAGAGCTAGGTTATTCCTGTGGTATAATGGTATGTGAGAGCTAGGTTATTCCTGTGGTATAATGGTATGTCACAGATATGTTATTCCTGTGGTTTAATGGTATGTGAGAGCTAGGTTATTCCTGTGGTATAATGGTATGTCAGAGCTAGGTTATTCCTGTGGTATAATGGTATGTGAGAGCTAGGTTATTCCTGTGGTATAATGGTATGTCATAGCTAGGTTATTCCTGTGGTATAATGGTATGTGAGAGCTAGGTTATTCCTGTGGTATAATGGTATGTCAGAGATAGGTTATTGCTGTGGTATAATGGCATGTGGGAGCTAGTTTATTCCTGTGGTATAATGGTATGTCAGAGATAGGTTATTCCTGTGGTATAATGGTATGTGAGAGCTAGGTCATTCCTGTGGTATAATGGTATGTGAGAGCTAGGTTATTCCTGTGGTATAATGGTATGTGAGAGCTAGGTTATTCCTGTGGTATAATGGTATGTGAGAGCTAGGTTATTCCTGTGGTATAATGGTATGTGAGAGCTAGGTTATTCCTGTGGTATAATGGTATGTGAGAGCTAGTTTATTCCTGTAGTATAATGGTATGTCAGAGCTAGGTTATTCCTGTGGTATAATGGTATGTCAGAGCTAGGTTATTCCTGTGGTATAATGGTATGTGAGAGCTAGGTTATTCCTGTGGTATAATGGTATGTCAGAGCTAGGTTATTCCTGTGGTATAATGGTATGTGAGAGCTAGGTTATTCCTGTGGTATAATGGTATGTCACAGATATGTTATTCCTGTGGTATAATGGTATGTGAGAGCTAGGTTATTCCTGTGGTATAATGGTATGTCAGAGCTAGGTTATTCCTGTGGTATAATGGTATGTGAGAGCTAGGTTATTCCTGTGGTATAATGGTATGTCATAGCTAGGTTATTCCTGTGGTATAATGGTATGTGAGAGCTAGGTTATTCCTGTTGTATAATGGTATGTCAGAGATAGGTTATTCCTGTGGTATAATGGTATGTGAGAGCTAGGTCATTCCTGTGGTATAATGGTATGTGAGAGCTAGGTTATTCCTGTGGTATAATGGTATGTGAGAGCTAGGTTATTCCTGTGGTATAATGGTATGTGAGAGCTAGGTTATTCCTGTGGTATAATGGTATGTGAGAGCTAGGTTATTCCTGTGGTATAATGGTATGTCAGAGCTAGGTTATTCCTGTGGTATAATGGTATGTGAGAGCTAGGTTATTCCTTGGGTATAATGGTATGTCAGAGATAGGTTATTGCTGTGGTATAATGGCATGTGGGAGCTAGTTTATTCCTGTGGTATAATGGTATGTCAGAGATAGGTTATTCCTGTGGTATAATGGTATGTGAGAGCTAGGTCATTCCTGTGGTATAATGGTATGTGAGAGCTAGGTTATTCCTGTGGTATAATGGTATGTGAGAGCTAGGTTATTCCTGTGGTATAATGGTATGTGAGAGCTAGGTTATTCCTGTGGTATAATGGTATGTGAGAGCTAGGTTATTCCTGTGGTATAATGGTATGTGAGAGCTAGGTTATTCCTGTGGTATAATGGTATGTGAGAGCTAGGTTATTCCTGTGGTATAATGATATGTCAGAGTTAGGTTATTCCTGTGGTATAATGGTATGTTAGAGCTAGGTTATTCCTGTGGTATAATGGTATGTCAGAGCTAGGTTATTCCTGTTTAATAATGGTATGTGAGAGCTAGGTTATTCCTGTGGTATAATGGTATGTCAGAGCTAGGTTATTCCTGTGGTATAATGGTATGTGAGAGCTAGGTTATTCCTGTGGTATAATGGTATGTGAGAGCTAGGTTATTCCTGTGGTATAATGGTATGTGAGAGCTAGGTTATTCCTGTGGTATAATGGTATGTGAGAGCTAGGTTATTCCTGTGGTATAATGGTATGTCAGAGTTAGGTTATTCCTGTGGTATAATGGTATGTTAGAGCTAGGTTATTCCTGTGGTATAATGGTATGTCAGAGCTAGGTTATTCCTGTGGTATAATGGTATGTGAGAGCTAGGTTATTCCTGTGGTATAATGGTATGTCAGAGCTAGGTTATTCCTGTGGTGTAATGGTATGTTAGAGCAAGGTTATTCCTGTGGTATAATGGTATGTCAGAGCTAGGTTATTCCTATGGTATAATGGTATATGAGAGCTATGTTATTCCTGTGGTATAATGGTATGTGCGAGCTAGGTTATTCCTGTGGTATAATGGTATTTTAGAGCTAGGTTATTCCTGTGGTATAATGGTATGTGAGAGCTAGGTTATTCCTGTGGTATAATGGTATGTCAGAGCAAGGTTATTCCTGTGGTATAATGGTATGTGAGAGCTAGGTTATTCCTGTGGTATAATGGTATGTGAGAGCTAGGTTATTCCTGTGGGATAATGGTATATTAGAGCTATGATAGCGCTACAGAGTGTAGTGCGTACGGCCCAGTACATCACTGGGGCCAAGTTTCCTGCCATCCAGGACCTCTATACTAGGCGTGTCAGAGGAAGGGCCTCAGAATTGTCAAAGACTCCAGTCACCCTAGTCATACACTGTTCTCTCTGCTACTGCACAGCAAGCGGAACGCCAAGTCTATGTCCAAAAGGCTCCTTAACAGCTTAACAGCTTCTACCCCCAAGCAATAAGTCTGCCGAACAATTAATCAAATGGCCACCCACACTATTTGCATTTACCCCCCCCCCCCCCCCCCCCCCCTTTGTTTTTTACTCTGCTGCTGTACTCGCTATTTAACCCCTATGCATAGTCACTTCACCCCCACCTGCATGTACAAATGACCTCAACTATCCTGTAACCCGGCACATTGACTCCGTACCCCCTGTATATGGCCTCATTATTGTTATTTTATTGTGTTCATTTTATTTTTTACTTTTGTAGATATTTTCTTAACTCTATTTTCTTAAAACTGCATTGTTGGTTAAGGCTTGTAAGTAAGCATTTCACGTTAAGGTCTCCCTACACCTTTTGTATTCGACGCATGTGACAAATACAATTAGATTTTTAAAAGATTTTATTTTATTTTTATATTATTCCTGTTATATTGGTGTGTTATAGCTGTGCTATTCCTGTGTTATATCGGTGTGTTATAGCTGTGTTATATTGGTGTGTTATAGCTGTGTTATATCGGTGTGTTGTAGCTGTGTTATATTGGTGTGTTATAGCTGTGTTATATCGGTGTGTTATAGCTGTGTTATATCGGTATGTTATAGCTGTGTAATTCCTGTGTTATATCAGTGTGTTATAGCTGTGTTATATCGGTGTGTTATAGCTGTGCTATTCCTGTGTTATATCGGTGTGTTATAGCTGTGCTATTCCTGTGTTATATTGGTGTGTTATAGCTGTGTTACATCGGTGTGTTATAGCTGTGCTATTCCTGTGTTACATCGGTGTGTTATAGCTGTGTTATTCCTGTGTTATATCGGTGTGTTATAGCTGTGCTATTCCTGTGTTATATCAGTGTGTTATAGCTGTGTTATATCGGTGTGTTATAGCTGTGCTATTCCTGTGTTATATCAGTGTGTTATAGCTGTGTTATATCGGTGTGTTATAGCTGTGCTATTCCTGTGTTATATCGGTGTGTTATAGCTGTGTTATATCGGTGTGTTATAGCTGTGTTACATCGGTGTGTTATAGCTGTGCTATTCCTGTGTTATATCGGTGTGTTATAGCTGTGCTATTCCAGTGTTATATCGGTGTGTTATAGCTGTGTTACATCGGTGTGTTGTAGCTGTACTATTCCTGTGTTATATTGGTGTGTTATAGCTGTGTTATTCCTGTGTTATATCGGTGTGTTACAGCTGTGTTATATCGGTGTATTATAGCTGTGCTATTCCTGTGTTATATCGGTGTGTTATAGCTGTGTTATATCGGTGTGTTATAGCTGTGTTACATCGGTGTGTTATAGCTGTGCTATTCCTGTGTTATATCGGTGTGTTATAGCTGTGCTATTCCTGTGTTATATCGGTGTGTTATAGCTGTGTTACATCGGTGTGTTGTAGCTGTACTATTCCTGTGTTATATTGGTGTGTTATAGCTGTGTTATTCCTGTGTTATATCGGTGTGTTGTAGCTGTACTATTCCTGTGTTATATTGGTGTGTTATAGCTGTGTTATTCCTGTGTTATATCGGTGTGTTACAGCTGTGTTATATCGGTGTATTATAGCTGTGCTATTCCCGTGTTATATTGGTGTGTTGTAGCTGTGTTATATCAGTATGTTATAGCTGTGTTATTCCTGTGTTATATCAGTGTGTTATAGCTGTGTTATATCGGTGTGTTATAGCTGTGCTATTCCTGTGTTATATCGGTGTGTTATAGCTGTGCTATTCCTGTGTTATATTGGTGTGTTATAGCTGTGTTACATCGGTGTGTTATAGCTGTGCTATTCCTGTGTTACATCGGTGTGTTATAGCTGTGTTATTCCTGTGTTATATCGGTGTGTTATAGCTGTGCTATTCCTGTGTTATATCAGTGTGTTATAGCTGTGTTACATCGGTGTGTTATAGCTGTGCTATTCCTGTGTTATATCGGTGTGTTATAGCTGTGTTATATCAGTGTGTTATAGCTGTGTTACATCGGTGTGTTATAGCTGTGCTATTCCTGTGTTATATCGGTGTGTTATAGCTGTGCTATTCCTGTGTTATATCGGTGTGTTATAGCTGTGTTACATCGGTGTGTTGTAGCTGTACTATTCCTGTGTTATATTGTGTGTTATAGCTGTGTTATTCCTGTGTTATATCGGTGTGTTACAGCTGTGTTATATTGGTGTATTATAGCTGTGCTATTCCCGTGTTATATTGGTGTGTTGTAGCTGTGTTATATCAGTATGTTATAGCTGTGTTATTCCTGTGTTATATCAGTGTGTTATAGCTGTGTTATATCGGTGTGTTATAGCTGTGCTATTCCTGTGTTATATCGGTGTGTTATAGCTGTGCTATTCCTGTGTTATATTGGTGTGTTATAGCTGTGTTACATCGGTGTGTTATAGCTGTGCTATTCCTGTGTTACATCGGTGTGTTATAGCTGTGTTATTCCTGTGTTATATCGGTGTGTTATAGCTGTGCTATTCCTGTGTTATATCAGTGTGTTATAGCTGTGTTATATCGGTGTGTTATAGCTGTGCTATTCCTGTGTTATATCAGTGTGTTATAGCTGTGTTATATCGGTGTGTTATAGCTGTGCTATTTCTGTGTTATATCGGTGTGTTATAGCTGTGTTATATCGGTGTGTTATAGCTGTGTTACATCGGTGTGTTATAGCTGTGCTATTCCTGTGTTATATCGGTGTGTTATAGCTGTGCTATTCCTGTGTTATATCGGTGTGTTATAGCTGTGTTACATCGGTGTGTTGTAGCTGTACTATTCCTGTGTTATATTGGTGTGTTATAGCTGTGTTATTCCTGTGTTATATCGGTGTGTTACAGCTGTGTTATATCGGTGTATTATAGCTGTGCTATTCCCGTGTTATATTGGTGTGTTGTAGCTGTGTTATATCGGTGTGTTATAGCTGTGTTACATCGGTGTGTTATAGCTGTGCTATTCCTGTGTTATATCGGTGTGTTATAGCTGTGTTATATCGGTGTGTTATAGCTGTGTTACATCGGTGTGTTATAGCTGTGCTATTCCTGTGTTATATCGGTGTGTTATAGCTGTGCTATTCCTGTGTTATATCGGTGTGTTATAGCTGTGTTACATCGGTGTGTTGTAGCTGTACTATTCCTGTGTTATATTGGTGTGTTATAGCTGTGTTATTCCTGTGTTATATCGGTGTGTTGTAGCTGTACTATTCCTGTGTTATATTGGTGTGTTATAGCTGTGTTATTCCTGTGTTATATCGGTGTGTTACAGCTGTGTTATATCGGTGTATTATAGCTGTGCTATTCCCGTGTTATATTGGTGTGTTGTAGCTGTGTTATATCAGTATGTTATAGCTGTGTTATTCCTGTGTTATATCAGTGTGTTATAGCTGTGTTATATCGGTGTGTTATAGCTGTGCTATTCCTGTGTTATATCGGTGTGTTATAGCTGTGCTATTCCTGTGTTATATTGGTGTGTTATAGCTGTGTTACATCGGTGTGTTATAGCTGTGCTATTCCTGTGTTACATCGGTGTGTTATAGCTGTGTTATTCCTGTGTTATATCGGTGTGTTATAGCTGTGCTATTCCTGTGTTATATCAGTGTGTTATAGCTGTGTTACATCGGTGTGTTATAGCTGTGCTATTCCTGTGTTATATCGGTGTGTTATAGCTGTGTTATATCAGTGTGTTATAGCTGTGTTACATCGGTGTGTTATAGCTGTGCTATTCCTGTGTTATATCGGTGTGTTATAGCTGTGCTATTCCTGTGTTATATCGGTGTGTTATAGCTGTGTTACATCGGTGTGTTGTAGCTGTACTATTCCTGTGTTATATTGGTGTGTTATAGCTGTGTTATTCCTGTGTTATATCGGTGTGTTACAGCTGTGTTATATCGGTGTATTATAGCTGTGCTATTCCCGTGTTATATTGGTGTGTTGTAGCTGTGTTATATCAGTATGTTATAGCTGTGCTATTCCTGTGTTATATCGGTGTGTTATAGCTGTGTTATATCGGTGTGTTATAGCTGTGTTATATTGGTGTGTTATAGCTGTGTTACATTGGTGTGTTATAGTTGTGTTATATCGGTGTGTTATAGTTGTGTTATATCGGTGTGTTATAGCTGTGTTATAGCTGTGTTATGTTGGTGTGTTATAGCTGTGTTATATTGGTGTGTTATATTGGTGTGTTATAGTTGTGTTATATTGGTGTGTTATAGCTGTGTTATATCGATGTGTTATAGCTGTGTTATATCGGTGTGTTATAGCTGTGTTATATCGGTGTGTTATAGCTGTGTTATGTTGGTGTGTTATATTGGTGTGTTATAGCTGTGTTATATCGGTGTGTTATAGCTGTGTTATATTGGTGTGTTATAGCTGTGTTATAGCTGTGTTATGTTGGTGTGTTATATTGGTGTGTTATAGCTGTGTTATATCGGTGTGTTATAGCTGTGTTATATCGGTGTGTTTTAGCTGTGTTATAGCTGTGTTATATTGGTGTGTTATATTGGTGTGTTATAGCTGTGTTATATCGGTGTGTTATAGCTGTGTTATATTGTGTGTTATAGCTGTGTTATGTTGGTGTGTTATAGCTGTGTTACATTGGTGTGTTATAGTTGTGTTATATCGGTGTGTTATAGTTGTGTTATATCGGTGTGTTATAGCTGTGTTATAGCTGTGTTATGTTGGTGTGTTATATTGGTGTGTTATAGCTGTGTTATATCGGTGTGTTATAGCTGTGTTATATTGTGTGTTATAGCTGTGTTATGTTGGTGTGTTATAGCTGTGTTATATTGGTGTGTTATAGCTGTGTTATAGCTGTGTTATAGCTGTGTTAAATCGGTGTGTTATATTGGTGTATTATACCTGTGTTATATCGGTGTGTTTTATCGGTGTTATATTGATGTGTTATATTGGTGTTTTTTATCGGTGTGCTATAGCTGTGTTATTCCTGTGTTATATCGATGTGTTATAGCTGTGTAATATCGGTGTGTTATAGCTGTGTTATATCGGTGTGTTATAGCTGTGTTATATTGGTGTGTTATAGCTGTGTTATTCCTGTGTTATATCGGTGTGTTATAGCTGTGTTATATCGGTAAGTTATAGCTGTGTTATTCCTGTGTTATATTGGTGTGTTATAGCTGTGTTATGTTGGTGTGTTATAGCTGTGTAATATCGGTGTGTTATAGCTGTGTAATATTGGTGTGTTATAGCTGTGTAATATCGGTGTGTTATAGCTGTGTTATATTGGTGTGTTATAGCTGTGTTATATCGGTGTGTTATAGCTGTGCTATTCCTGTGTTATATCAGTGTGTTATAGCTGTGTTATTCCTGTGTTATATCGGTGTGTTATAACTCTGCATTTCCTGTGTTATATCATTGTGTTATAGCTGTGTTATATCATTGTGTTATAGCTGTGTTATTCCTGTTTTATATCGGTGTGTTGTAGCTGTGTTATATCAGTGTGTCATAGCTGTGTTATTCCTGTGTTATATCGCTGTGTTATAGCTGTGTTATTCCTGTGTTATATCGGTGTGTTGTAGCTGTGTTATATCGGTGTGTTATAGCTGTGTTATTCCTGTGTTATATCGCTGTGTTATAGCTGTGTTATTCCTGTGTTATATCGGTGTGTTATAGCTGTGTTATATCAGTGTGTTATTCCTGTGTTATATCGGTGTGTTATAGCTGTGTTATATCAGTGTGTTATTCCTGTGTTATATCGGTGTGTTGTAGCTATTTTATATCGGTGTGTGTTATAGCTGTGTTAAACAGGTAAAGTACTGGAATGTGTGACCTTTGGTATTTGACCCCTCCACAGGACTGGTGTGTAACAGGACGTTTGACCAGTATGCCTGCTGGCCTGATGGACTTCCTGGAACAACAGTCAATGTTTCCTGTCCATGGTACCTGCCCTGGTACCGCAAAGGTGTGTGTGTGCGTGTATTTGTGTGTGCGTGCGTGCGTTCATGTGTGTGTGTGTGTGTGTGTGTGTGTGTGTGTGTGTGTGTGTGTGTGTGTGTGTGTGTGTGTGTGTGTGTGTGTGTGTGTGTGTGTGTGTGTGTGTGTGTGTGTGTGTGTACTGCACCTACCCCAACACCAGTAATAAGATGGGTGTATGTGAATGCAGAGGAATGTTCAGTGAATTCCATGGTTCATAGAGTGACAGCTGCTCTGAATGCAGAGGAATGTTCAGTGAATTCCATGGTTTATAGAGTGACAGCTGCTCTGAATGCAGAGGAATGTTCAGTGAATTCCATGGTTTATAGAGTGACAGCTGCTCTGAATGCAGAGGAATGTTCAGTGAATTCCATGGTTCATAGAGTGACAGCTGCTCTGAATGCAGAGGAATGTTCAGTGAATTCCATGGTTTATAGAGTGACAGCTGCTCTGAATGCAGAGGAATGTTCAGTGAATTCCATGGTTTATAGAGTGACAGCTGCTCTGAATGCAGAGGAATGTTCAGTGAATTCCATGGTTTATAGAGTGACAGCTGCTCTGAATGCAGAGGAATGTTCAGTGAATTCCATGGTTTATAGAGTGACAGCTGCTCGTGTCACATAACACAATTACACAACAATCATGTACCTCAGATACACACACACATACACACACACACAAACACTCACACACACTCACACAAACACACACATCTCACATCTCTCTACTCCATCAGATGTAACTGCTGCTGTACAGTCTGTTGGACACATAAGCCAATATGGGACACAACAATATAGGCTATCGTATCAAACAGACTACAGCAGCACTTCCTTCCATGTGTTTGAGAAGAGAGATGGGTGTGTGTGTGTGTGTGTGTGTGAGAGTGCCTGTGTGTGTGTGTGTGTGGTAGTGTATCAGAGTGATATGGTCATTGCGCAATTGTGTTAAATGTGCTGGAGCAC
>NC_138302.1:14632500-14647500 GCF_965601325.2 Salmo salar
CTCCTTCAACTGTTCCCTCTCTCTCCTTAGACTGTTCCCTCTCTCTCCTTCAACTGTTCCCTCTCTCTCCTTAGACTGTTCCCTCTCTCTCCTTCAACTGTTCCCTCTCTCTCCTTCAACTGTTCCCTCTCTCTCCTTCAACTGTTCCCTCTCTCTCCTCTGACTGTTCCCTCTCTCTCCTTAGACTGTTCCCCCTCTCTCTCCTTAGACTGTTCCCCTTCTCTCTCCTTAGACTGTTCCCTCTCTCTCCTTAGACTGTTCCCTCTCTCTCCTTAGACTGTTCCCCCTCTCTCTCCTTAGACTGTACCCTCTCTCTCTCCTTAGACTGTTCCCTCTCTCTCCTTAGACTGTTCTCTCTCTCTGCTTAGACTGTTCCCTCTCTCTCCTTAGACTGTTCCCTCTCTCTCTGCTTAGACTGGTCCCCCCCTCTCTCCTTAGACTGTTCCCTCTCTCTCTCCTTAGACTGTTCCCTCTCTCTCTCCTTAGACTGTTCCCTCTCTCTCTCCTTAGACTGTTCCCTCTCTCTTCTTAGACTGTTCCCTCTCTCTCTCCTTAGACTGTTCCCTCTCTCTCCTTAGACTGTTCTCTCTCTCTGCTTAGACTGTTCCCTCTCTCTCCTTAGACTGTTCCCTCTCTCTCTGCTTAGACTGGTCCCCCCCTCTCTCCTTAGACTGTTCCCTCTCTCTCTGCTTAGACTGGTCCCCCCCTCTCTCCTTAGACTGTTCCCTCTCTCTCTCCTTAGACTGTTCCCTCTCTCTCTCCTTAGACTGTTCCCTCTCTCTCTCCTTAGACTGTTCCCTCTCTCTTCTTAGACTGTTCCCTCTCTCTCCTTAGACTGTTCCCTCTCTCTCGTTAGGCTGTTCCCTCTCTCTCCTTAGACTGCCCCCTCTCTCTCCTTAGACTGTTCCCACTCTCTCTCCTTAGACTGTTCCCTCTCTCTCCTTCAACTGTTCCCTCTCTCTCCTTAGACTGCCCCCTCTCTCACCTTAGACTGTTCCCTCTCTCTCCTTAGACTGTTCCCTCTCTCTCCTTAGACTGTTCCCTCTCTCCTTAGACTGTTCCCTCTCTCTCCTTAGACTGTTCCCTCTCTCCTTAGAGTTAGACCACATTCTCTGTAGCTCACTACTTGGAAAACATTACATTTGCAGAGTATGATTTATTTAGGCTGGGATATAATTGGATCAGATGTGGATCCACCTCATAGAGCTCTCGACATTTAAAGGTCATTTCCGATTGAGCCGACATATGGAGCCTTTACCTTGGATGCAGTCTCCTGCAAACGTGGGAACGTTGATGCCGATAATGATGATGGTGATGATGATGGTGGTGATGTTGATGATGATGATGGTGGGGATGGTGATGATGGTGATGATGATAATGACGATGATGTTGTTTAGGTGCTGGGAGAGGAACATCAACATGGGTTACTGGTGGATTATACGTTCTCCCATCCTGTTAGCTTACCTGGTGAGTTTACTCTTCTGCTCTCTCGCTCTCTCTCTCTCTCTCTCTCTCTCTCTCTCTCTCTCGCTCTCGCTCTCTCTCTCTCCCTTCTCTCTCTCCTCTCTCTCTCTCTCCTCTCTATCTTTCCCCCTCTCTCTCTCTTCCCCCCTCTCCCCCTCTCCCCCTCTCTCTCTTTCTCTCTCTCTCTTCCCCATCTCTCACTCTCTCTTTTTCTCTCTCGCTCTCTCTCTTTCCCCCTCTCTCTCTCTCTCACTCTCTCTCACTCTCTTCCACTCTATCCATTGATCTCTAGAGTATTTCAACATGAGGTATTCTGATGTATTAACTTCCCTGGGCTAGGTAGTCAACAACCAGTGGAATCGCGTGGCGCGAAATACAAATACCTCAAAAATGCTACAACTTCAATTTCTCAAACATATGACTATTTTACACAATTTTAAAGACAAGACTCTCGTTAATCTAACCACATTGTCCGATTTCAAAAAGGCTTTACAGCGAAAGCAAAACATTAGATTATGTCAGGAGAGTACACTGCCAAAAATAATCACACAGCCATTTTCAAAGCAAGCATATATGTCACAAAAACCAAAACCACAGCTAAATGCAGCACTAACCTTTGATGATCTTCATCAGATGACACTCCTAGGACATTATGTTATACAATACATGCATGTATTGTTCAATGAAGTTCATATTTATATCAAAAACCAGCTTTTTACATTAGCATATGATGTTCAGAACTAGCATACCCACCACAAACTTCCGGTGAATTTACTAAAATACATAACAATTATTTTAAGAACTATAGATACAGAACTCCTTTATGCAATCGCGGTGTCAGATTTTAAAATAGCTTTTCGGCGAAAGCACATTTTGCAATATTCTGAGCACATAGCCCGGCCATCACGGGTAGCTAATTTGACACCCACCAAGTTTGGCCCTCACCAAACTCAGATTTACTATAAGAAGAATTGGATTACCTTTGCTGTTCTTCGTCAGAATGCACTCCCAGGACTTCTACTTCAACAACAAATGTTGTTTTGGTTCCAAATAATCCATAGCTATATCCAAATAGCTCCGTTTTGTTCGTGCGTTCAAGTCACTATCCGAAGGGTGCTGCGCGAGCGCATTTCGTGACAAAAAAATTCAAAATATTCCATTACCGTACTTCGAAGCATGTCAAACGCTGTTTAAAATCAATTTTTATTCTATTTTTCTCGTAAAATAGCGATAATATTCCAACTGGGCAACATTGTATTCATTCAAAGGCTGAAAGGAAAAAATTAAGAATTCTCGTGAACGCGCATCTCCAGTGTCACTGTTCCCAGCCTGACCACTCACAAAATCTCCTGCTGTTCTTCGCCCAGAGACAGGAGACACGTCATTCCACTTTCTGGCGCCTTCTGAGAGCCAATAGAAGCCTTAGAAAATGTCACGTTACAGCAGAGATGCTGTATTTTTGATAGAGATGCAACAGAAGGATAACAAATTGTCAGACAGGGCACTTCCTGTATGGAATCTTCTCAGGTTTTGGCCTGCCATATGAGTTCTGTTATACTCACAGACACCATTCAAACAGTTTTAGAAACTTTAGAGTGTTTTCTATCCAAATCGACTAATTATATGCATATTCTCGTTTCTGGGCAAGAGTAGTAACCAGTTTAAATCGGGTACATTTTTTATCCGGCCGTGCAAATACTGCCCCCTAGCCCCAACAGGTTAAAGTGACTTAACTATCTGCATCAGCTTCTAGAGTTTTTCAACATGAGGTATTATGATGCACAAACACTGATATATTAAGTCCAGTAACTATAATATCGCATAAATCATAAATCTTAACTTCATTTATTAAATTCCAAAATTGTTACTATTAATTAGATATACTTTTTGATTACGTACATTCAGTGATCAAGTCTTAATGTTTAAAACGGTTATTTACATCTTCAATTATTTGCCATTTTAACCCACTTCAGCAGGTATTGCTAAATGCAGTGCTCATTCCACTAGCAGTCAGTGGAGGTAGGACTGCAAGCACTGTAAGATGCTGCTTGTTCCTCCTGCATGAAGGAACCATTACATCTCATAGCACAACTGAGTAATTATCCTCCAACATGAAGGAACCATTACACCTCATAGTACAACTAACTGAGTAATTATCCTCCAACATGAAGGAACCATTACACCTCATAGTACAACTAACTGAGTAATTATCCTCCAACATGAAGGAACCATTACACCTCATAGTACAACTAACTGAGTAATTATCCTCCAACATGAAGGAACCATTACACCTCATAGTACAACTAACTGAGTAATTATCCTCCAACATGAAGGAACCATTACACCTCATAGTACAACTAACTGAGTAATTATCCTCCAACATGAAGGAACCATTACACCTCATAGTACAACTAACTGAGTAATTATCCTCCAACATGAAGGAACCATTACACCTCATAGTACAACTAACTGAGTAATTATCCTCCAACATGAAGGAACCATTACACATCATAGTACAACTAACTGAGTAATTATCCTCCAACATGAAGGAACCATTACACCTCATAGTACAACTAACTGAGTAAATATCCTCCAACATGAAGGAACCATTACACCTCATAGTACAACTAACTGAGTAAATATCCCCCAACATGAAGGAACCATTACACCTCATAGTACAACTAACTGAGTAATTATAATGTCAAAAAAAGTATAATGAAGTCTAGAAATGCTGAATTACCCACAATCCTCTACAAACAGAGCCTTTTGGGAAGTTGTTGCAAAAACAATTATTATGTTTAGAGTAAAAATTGACTAAATTAGACCCAGTATATTACATTGAATTTACATTTTCAATGTCATGTTTTTGAACACATTAAAATGAAGTTTTAAGGTAGTCAAATATTGACGTAAAACCAGAAACCTGCATTTTCATGTTAAAATCATAGATGTCGAGGGGTAATATTTACTTAGCGCCTGAATCATTTTTACAGTGACCATGTATGTTAGTAGAAGAAGTTATAGTTCTGGGGAGACCCTACCTATATCACACACACACACACAGACACACACACAGACAGACAGACAGACAGACAGACAGACAGACAGACAGACAGACAGACAGACAGACAGACAGACAGACAGACAGACAGACAGACAGACAGACAGACAGACAGACAGACAGACAGACAGACTATAGAGAAGCAATTGGCTATGCTAATATTTAGGGTGGGCTTAATTTCTTTCTCTTTTTGTCTTTTTCTCGTTCTCTTTCTCAGATGAATTTCTTTATCTTCATCCGGATTATAAAGATCCTGATGTCGAAGCTCAAGGCCCATCAGATGAGATACACAGATTACAAGTTCAGGTGGTTGAGGACTACAAATCCCTCCATCCCATGTTCCCTTTTAAAGTCATGTGCTTGATATATTAACAGGTTATAAAGTTGTGTGTCTATTGTGTGGTTGGTCTCTGTAACATCCTCCTTTTATGACCCCAACTTTTCCTCTCGCACCTTCTGCCTCCTTCTTTCAATTTGATAACTTTCTATCTCTCGCCTTCTCCATCTCTCTCCTTCTCCTCCCCCTTTTCATTCTGTCGCCCTCCTCCCTTCTCTCTCTCTCTCTCCCTCTCTCTCACCTTCTCCCCCTTCTCTCTCTCCCTCATACCCTTCTCTCTCTCTCTCTCTCTCTCTCTCTCTCTCTCTCTCTCTCTCTCTCTCTCTCAGGCTGGCTAAATCCACTCTGACCCTCATCCCTCTGCTGGGTATTCACGCCATCCTCTTCACCTTAGTCATCGATGAGTCCGTCCCCAAAGGTTCCAAGATGCGTCTCATCCGCCTCTTCTACGACCTCCTCTTCAACTCCTTCCAGGTCAGGAGATCAAACTTACATCACTTCCTGTATGGGCATCATCGGATGTGTCCCAAATGGCACCCTCTTCCCTATATAGTGCACTATTTTTGTCCAGGGCCCACAGGACATTATTAAGACTGTAATGTGGTGTTATGTTGTATTACCATGGTGATAAGGTGTAATGCTGTCATAGAGGTGAAATAGGGTAGTAATAAGAATGTGATGTGGTGTTATGTTGTATTACCATGGTGATAAGGTGTAACGCTGTCATAGAGGTGAAATAGGGCAGTAATAAGACTGTGATGTGGTGTTATGTTGTATTACCATGGTGATAAGGTGTAACGCTGTCATAGAGGTGAAATAGGGCAGTAATAAGACTGTGATGTGGTGTTATGTTGTATTACCATGGTGATAAGGTGTAACGCTGTCATAGAGGTGAAATCGGGCAGTAATAAGACTGTGATGTGGTGTTATGTTGTATTACCATGGTGATAAGGTGTAACGCTGTCATAGAGGTGAAATCGGGCAGTAATAAGACTGTGATGTGGTGTTATGTTGTGTCACCATGGTGATAAGGTGTAACGCTGTCATAGAGGTGAAATAGGGCAGTAATAAGACTGTGATGTGGTGTTATGTTGTATTACCATGGTGATAAGGTGTAACGCTGTCATAGAGGTGAAATAGGGCAGTAATAAGACTGTGATGTGGTGTTATGTTGTATTACCATGGTGATAAGGTGTAACGCTGTCATAGAGGTGAAATAGGGCAGTAATAAGACTGTGATGTGGCGTTATGTTGTATTACCATGGTGATAAGGTGTAACGCTGTCATAGAGGGGAAATAGGGCAGTAATAAGACTGTGATGTGAATATGAACATGTATATACGAATAGTGAGTAAATATAATATCTTGGTGTTTTTCTCATACATTTTTACATTTTATTTATTTAGGATATCATGTAACATCTTATCTTGTTCTTGTCTATTAATCACTGCTGTAAAGTACTAAAGTAAAAATACTTTAAAGTACTACTTAAGTAGTTGTTTTGGTATATTTACTTTACTATTCATATTTTTGACAACTTTTACTTTTACTCCATACATTTCCCCTGGCACCCAAAAGTACTCATTACATTCTGACAGGAAAATGGTCCAATTCACACACTTATCAAGAGAACATCCCTGGTCATCCATACTGCCTCTGATCTGGCGACTCACTGAACACAAATGTTTTGTTTATAAAATTATGTCTGAATGTTGGAGCGTGACCCTGGCTATTCGCAAATAAAAAAAATGGTGCCGTCTGGTTTGCTAAATATAAGGAATTTGAAATTATTTATACTTTTACTTTTGATACGTAAGTATATTTTAGCAAATACATTTTCTTTTGATACTTAAGTGTATTTAAAACCAAATACTTTTTTACTTTTACTCAAGTAGGGTTTTACTGGGTGACTTTCACTTTTACTTGAGTCATTTTCTATTAAGTCATCTTTACTTTTACTCAAGTATGACAATAGGACACTTTTTCTACTACTGCTATTACTGTTCTGTACTTTGTCATGTATTTGTCTTTTATGTAGACCCCAGGAAGAGTAGCTGAGACATGTGCAGTAGCTAATGGGGATCCTAATAAACGCAACTAATGTGGTGTTAAGGTGTGTTACCATGGTGATAAGGTGTTCTTAACCTCTCCCCCTCTACAGGGCCTACTGGTGGCCATCTTGTATTGTTTCGTCAACAAAGAGGTGAGTCTGAATCCCCTTTTCCCTCTCCCCCTCTCTCTCGTCTCCCCCCTCTTATAGAATCTTATTATTGTCTGTCTTCATCTCTCTCTCTCTCTCTCTCTCTCTCTCTCTCTCTCTCTCTCTCTCTCTCTCTCTCTCTCTCTCTCTCTCTCCCTTTTTTTCCTCTCTCTCTCTCCCTTTTTTCCTCCCTCCTCTCTCCTTCTCTCTCCCTCCATCTGTTTGTCTCACCAGGTCCAGTCTGAGATGTTGAAAAAGTGGAAGAGGTGGAAGCTGGGTAAAGACATCGAGGAAGAGTACCGTCATACATACAGCCACACGGCGCACGTCAAGAGCGGCAGCATCGTCACCGGCAACCTGGCCGGGGTCCAAGACAACGGCAGCGACCCTAAAGACTCACAGTTAACCCCCAACCCCGACTACGACCCAGATCCTAACCCTGCCTCAACCTCCATCACCCCCAATGAGAGCAGTAGATTGGTGGGGTCCTGCCACAACAGGACGGATAAAGTAAAGAGTCAAACCTCCCTGCAGTGTCCCTCCACACCACACGGTGGCACTAACAACTGCAGCACTCTGATGGAGAACATTTGTCTGGAGGAGAGGGCACAGAGTTATGCACGCCCAGAGGAGGGCGCAGAAAGCAACTTCTGACCAACGGGGGAAGACCATCCCCGGCCAATGGATTGATTGATTGGTTGATTGATAGATTGCTAAAGTGTTCGGGTGTAGAAAGAGACAACACACCTACTGGAGGGGACCGTTAATGCACTGCAGGTCCAGATCCTATGGATTGATTGATTGGTTGATTGATTGATTGGTTGATTGAGTGATTGGTTTACTGCAGGTCCAGAAGACTTGATGGTCTGAAAATATGAACCATTTTCCTGTTGGTTTTTCTGTGACCATATTCTGACCACACGGGATTGACCACATTCTCCACTGTGTTCAGGACCTCAAGGAAATCTCTTCGTTGACCACGAACATCACAGTTGACGAGGACTACTGCTAAAGGAAAACTAGCAGGCCTGCTAGCTGTGTCCATGTGTACGACCGCTAACCAAACGCTACCCTCGCTCAACAACTCCCTGGCTGTGCTCCGATTCTCCTCCCTTTTCTAGAAGTGTGCACTAGCACCCCGGTCAATCATTTAAAACATAGGATTGGTGTAGCTTCACATTGGCTGGAGGTAATTACCCACCATTTTCAAAATCATGTGTTCTTGTTCTCTACTGCTACTGAGAGCTTCACTTGTCCTCTATGTCTTTGTGAGTGTGGCCCAAATGGAGTGCACTACTTTAGACCAGAACACTATTCCCTATATAGTGCACTACTTTATACCAGAACCCTATTGTATGTAGTACACTACTTTAGACCAGAGCCCTATTCCCTATATAGTGCACTACTTTAGACCAGAACCCTATTCCCTATATAAGTGCACTACTTTTGACCAGAGCCCTGTATAGTGCATAGAGTGCCATTTGAAAGCTCAGCGCTGTGGTACTGTATGACCCTCAGCAGCCACCGTACTTCACTGTTGGCCAGCACAGTTTAGTTTAGTTCAGCATGTTCCTACCAAAACACCCATGGAGAAGTCTTGTTGATAACATCTTGCATAACTAAACCATTCATATTATAGATCTAATCGGGGTCAAAATAAGTGACATTTACACAGATTTACACACACACACACGCACACACGCACACGCGCACACGCGCACACACACACACGTTCCTCCCAGAGCGTTCTACCTCTGCCCTCTCAGGCCAGGACAGGACTAGATCAGAACACCCCAGAGAACAGACTCAGCTGTGGAACAACGGGACATTCCAGATTGTTGCCAGGTCTGTCTGGCATTCTGACAGACAATTCTGGAACCCCCGAGGATTATGGGACTGTGGAGGACTGGACCTCTCGCCGTCCTTCTGAGAGGATTATGGGTCGTTTGTTTGGGTGCAATTTTTTTTGGAGGGAATATTGAGTTTCACCATGAACTGTTGGCCCCATTTGAGTGGACAGACAGAGAAACAGACAGACTCACAGACAGACTGTATAAAATGTAAGTTATTCAAGTTCTATAAGGACAGCCAACCTACCGACCACCAATCAGACATAAGGATGCATCATACCAGCTCTTACCTCCAGGGGGACTATAAGGGATGGGGTAACCCCACTCCCCCCTCCATGCACCCCTCCCCCCTTTGCCCTCTTCCTCTTTTCGTTGACCCGACATATTCTGTCAGAATGTCTGTATCGTTGTGGACTAGCGCTATGGACTAATGGAGACATTACAATGTGTGTACATATAGATGGTGAAGATACAAGGTTTTCTGTTTTTGTGGATGTTTTATTCTGTGACCTCACCGTGCAGGAAAACCTCTAGATCGTAGGTCCTGGAGAAACTCATATGCTTGTGATCTATCCCAGCGTTTCTCAGACTAATCAGAGCTTGATGATGCAAAAGGCTAATACCCAATAGGCTGATCTGTCCTCACTGAACCCACGTACAGTGCGTGAGGTCTAGGGCGTCATCATGAGAAGGGCCCAGAGGATTTCCTGACGACGTTAACTAACCAGGAACGACTCTGCAATCCCATTGTTATTAACTAACACCAGCTAAAGGCCTGGGCCTGTATTAACGAAGCATCTCCTGAGTGGCGCAGTGGTCTAAGGCACTGTATCTCAGTGCTAGACGCATCACTACAGACACTCTGGTTCGAATCCAGGCTGTATCACAACTGGCTGTGATTGGGAGTCCCATAGGGCGGCACACAATTGGCTCAGCGTCGTCCCAGTTTGGCCTGTGGTAGGCCGTCATTGTAATTAAGAATATGTTCTTAACTGACTTGCCTAGTTGAATAAAGGTTTAATTTCAGAGTATGAATGCTGATCTAGGATCAGGTCCTCCCTGTCCATGTAATCTTATTTGTTATGTTCTGAAAGGCAAACCTGATTCTAGATCAGCACTCCTGCTCCTATTCTTAGAGGTATTGTGAATACGGGCCCTGGATAGGTCCCATGGGCAGGGTAAACTCCTGTCTCTAGCCTACTCATGACGTGATATCTCCATCATCTGTAGAATGTACATACCAAGTTCTAAAACAGAGAAGAACAGGAATGAAGTATGTTGTTCTGTGTTCCGTTAAAAGTCAACATGATTTGAAAGATTCTACTGATTAAAAGAGATGACCAACAAGACTGTTCTCTCTTCCTGCATCCCAAAGGTCACCCTATTCCCTATCTAGTGCACTACTTTTGACACAGAGCCCTATTTCCTATATAGTACACTACTTTTGACTAGAACCATATTCCCTATATAGTGCACTGTTTGACACAGAGCCCTATTCCCTATATAGTACACTACTTTTGACTAGAACCATATTCCCTATATAGTGCACTATGTTTGACACAGAGCCCTATTCCCTATATAGTACACTACTTTTGACTAGAACCATATTCCCTATATAGTGCACTATGTTTGACACAGAGCCCTATTCCCTATATAGTACACTACTTTTGACTAGAACCATATTCCCTATATAGTGCACTATGTCTGACACAGAGCCCTATTCCCTATATAGTGCACTACTTTTGACACCGAGCCCTATTCCCTATATAGTGCACTACTTTTGGCACAGAACTCTATTCCCTATATAGTGCATTACTTTTGGCACAGTGCCCTATTCCCTATATAGTGCACTACTTTAGACCAGAGCCCTATGGGCTATAGTGAAGAGGGTTCCATTTGGGACACAACTTCTGTCATCAGGTGGTTTAAACAAAGGCTTGAACACCAATCAATTGTTTGCATGTACACATACGTATCATTCTACACAATTATTTCACCAACCATTCACCAATGATTGATTGATTATTTCCTCTGAGGTCCTCATTACAATGCTATTATAATGATCTCAATGTGGTGGAATGAAAACCTGCTTCGTTCTTTCTATGAGTCAGCGGTTTACTTCGCCTGAAGAGGAAGACGAGCAGGACTTTATTGTCCAAGCCCACGGGGCACACACTGGTTCAATGAAATGACTTTGAACCGATGTGGAATAGACGTTGAATTAACATCTGTGCACTGTGGGAACATACAGTACTGCTTTAACCCGAACCCTCTGACCTTCTGATCAGTTTATCACGTATTATCATCAATAACATGTTGTTCAGCAGTCTGTCCTTTCCAGCCGTTGGCAGCTAGCCGCCTCTATTACCGCTGTACTGCTGAGGAGAAATCAAGAGACGAGACACACCGTGAATGTCATTTGTCAACGTCAATATTTTCCTCATTAACAATGTCTACACACTACGGGCTGATTCTAGACGTCAAGAGTTCTAGCATTACATGAACCCAGTCACTTAAAAGCGGAGGGATCCAGTTGGAAACACAAGCAGCATACCACTTCTAAATGATGAAAGTAGTCGATCAAAGATTTAGTCTACAAACAAAGAATGTATTTTCTCAAATCAATGAATAGATGTATTACTCACAAACGAATGAACACTCAACCAATAACGGTGAACATGAAGGACATGATGCTAAATAAAGCTGACTAAATGACTGTCACCAATAAGAGAGGTGAATAACCCTTAAGACAAAAGGACTGTTTTTCTGTACACACAGGAAGCTTGGAAACAAGATCTCAATTAACCAAAGGAGACACAGTCCGTTTATTAACCATGACAAACGGAAATGTTGCATTACTTTCTACTTTGCTGGGGAAAACAAAAAGGATCGAACATCCTACTGGGATTCCAGTGGAGGCTGCTGAAGGGAGGACGGCTCATAATAATGGCTGGAACGGAACCAATGGAATGGCAACGAACGCCTGGAAACTGTGTTTAATGTATTTTATACCATTCCACTGATTCTGCTCCAGTCATTACCACGAGCCCTGTCCTCCCCAAATAAGATGCCACCAACCTCCTGTGTCAGATTCTAATCTAATCAAAACAACTCAATTTGAATGTTGCGACCGGACAACAGAAATGTGCCTCAGGAGGCAAATAGAGTCTCCTGTACTTCGTGGGAAAGTCCCGACTAGGGCTGGGGTTGTCACTAGTTACCATAGCCACAAAGTCATAAACCCCACCTATTTCTACTATTTCTCTTCTTCAAATTAGATTTTAAACCTAACCCTTACCTCAACCCTAACCTTAATCACACTGCTAACTTTATGTCTTAACCTGACCTTAAATTAAGACCAAATAGCCCAATTTTGTTTTCATACATTTTTACTATATTGCCAATTTTGACTTTGTGGCTGTGGTAACTAGTGGAAACCAAGGGCTGGAGGTGCAAGGCTCTTTGATGTGGTAGAACATGGTCAGTTCTCTAGATAACACAATACAATGTGACTGATAACATGCTGTGCTCCCACGCCAGCAAGTCGCTGATGCTGTCGCCATCACAGAGTCCTATATCACCTCACCACTACAACAGTCTCCATCACACTGTCCTATATCACCTCACCACTACAACAGTCTCCATCACACTGTCCTATATCACCTCACCACTACAACAGTCTCCATCACACTGTCCTATATCACCTCACCACTACAACAGTCTCCATCACAGAGTCCTATATCACCTCACCACTACAACAGTCTCCATCACACTGTCCTATATCACCTCACCACTACAACAGTCTCCATCACACTGTCCTATATCACCTCACCACTACAACAGTCTCCATCACAGAGTCCTGTGTGTGTGTGTGTGTGTGTGTGTGTGTGTGTGTGTGTGTGTGTGTGTGTGTGTGTGTGTGTGTGTGTGTGTGTGTGTGTGTGTGTGTGTGTGCGTGCGTGTGTGTGTGTGTGTACGTACGCGCGTGTGTGTGTCTGTGTGTGTACAGTGGGGGTGGAACATTACAGCCCCATCAGACTCAGTAACAGAACAGCCACCAGTGTTCTTAAAATCCAGGACCAGGTTCTATCACCACGGTAACACTGGTCACTCATACCCTCCGCCCACCCTCCTCTCCCTTCCCACCCATGTAGAATATAGACATTGTAGAGTATAGACATTGTAGAATATAGACATTGTAGAATATAGACATTGTAGAATATAGACATTGTAGAATATAGGTATTGTAGAATATAGAAATTGTAGAATATAGATATTGTAGAATATAGACATTGTAGAATATAGACATTGTAGAATATAGACATTGTAGAATATAGGTATTGTAGAATATAGATATTGTAGAATATAGACATTGTAGAATATAGACATTGTAGAATATAGACATTGTAGAATATAGACATTGTAGAATATAGGTATTGTAGAATATAGGTTGGGTAGAATATAGACATTGTAGAATATAGACATTGTAGAATATAGACATTGTAGAATATAGGTATTGTAGAATATAGATATTGTAGAATATAGACATTGTAGAATATAGGTATTGTAGAATATAGACATTGTAGAATATAGACATTGTAGAATATAGATATTGTAGAATATAGGTATTGTAGAATATAGACATTGTAGAATATAGGTATTGTAGAATATAGATATTGTAGAATATAGACATTGTAGAATATAGACATTGTAGAATATAGACATTGTAGAATATAGACATTGTAGAATATAGGTATTGTAGAATATAGGTTGGGTAGAATATAGACATTGTAGAATATAGACATTGTAGAATATAGACATTGTAGAATATAGGTATTGTAGAATATAGATATTGTAGAATATAGACATTGTAGAATATAGGTATTGTAGAATATAGACATTGTAGAATATAGACATTGTAGAATATAGACATTGTAGAATATAGATATTGTAGAATATAGGTATTGTAGAATATAGACATTGTAGAATATAGACATTGTAGAATATAGGTATTGTAGAATATAGACATTGTAGAATATAGACATTGTAGAATATAGACATTGTAGAATATAGGTATTGTAGGTATTGTAGAAAAATATATTGTAGATATTGTAGATATCGTCCTGAATGGCACCCTATTCCCTATATAGTGCACATATGATGATCAGAGCCCTATGGTTCCCGATCCTGTAGGTTCATGCTCTACAACATTCGCAGAGAACGACCCTGCCTCACACAGGAAGCGGCGCAGGTCCTAATCCAGGCACTTGTCATCTCCCGCCTGGATTACTGCAACTCGCTGTTGGCTGGGCTCCCTGCCTGTGCCATTAAACCCCTACAACTCATCCAGAACGCCGCAGCCCGTCTGGTGTTCAACCTTCCCAAGTTCTCTCACGTCACCCCGCTCCTCCGCTCTCTCCACTGGCTTCCAGTTGAAGCTCGCATCCGCTACAAGACCATGGTGCTTGCCTACGGAGCTGTGAGGGGAACGGGACCTCCGTACCTTCAGGCTCTGATCAGTCCCTACACCCAAACAAGGGCACTGCGTTCATCCACCTCTGGCCTGCTCGCCTCCCTACCTCTGAGGAAGCACAGTTCCCGCTCAGCCCAGTCAAAACTGTTCGCTGCTCTGGCACCCCAATGGTGGAACAAGCTCCCTCACGACGCCAGGACAGCGGTCAATCACCACCTTCCGGAGACACCTGAAACCCCACCTCTTTAAGGAATACCTGGGATAGGATAAAGTTATCCTTCTAACCCCCCCCCCCCCCCCCCCCCTTAAAAGATTTAGATGCACTATTGTAAAGTGGTTGTTCCACTGGATATTATAAGGTGAATGCACCAATTTGTAAGTCGCTCTGGATAAGAGCGTCTGCCAAATGACTTAAATGTAAAATGTAAATGTAATGTATGGTCTAAAGTAGTGCACTATTGAATAGGGTGCCGTTTGTAATGCATCTAACTGTCTGTATATTGGTGATGGATGCTTCATTAAGGCCTATTGAACAGTGTGTGTAACATCCATTACATTGCACATAGATAGATGGTGGTGGGTGAATGTGTTGTTTTGAAGGCTGAGGAGACTTTA
>NC_138302.1:14652500-14677500 GCF_965601325.2 Salmo salar
TTTTATAGACCGAGTCACTGGTGCTTCCTGCTTAAAATGTTGCTTGTAAGCAGGAATCAGGAGGATAGAGCTATGGTCAGATTTGAGAAATGGAGGGCGAGGGAGAGCTTTGTACGCGTCTCTGTGTCTGGAGGAGAGGTGGTCTAGAATTTTTTTCTCCTCTGGTTGCACATTTAACATGTTGATACAAATGAGGTAAAACTGATTTAAGGTTCCCTGCATTAAAGTCACCTTCCACTAGGAGCGCCGCCTCTGGATGAGCGTTTTCCTGTTTCCTTATGGCGGAATACAGCTCATTTAGTGCGGTTTTAGTTCCAACTTTGCTCTGTGGTGGTATGTAGACAGCTACGAAAAATACAAATGAAAACTCTCTGGGTAAATAGTGTGGTCTACAGCTTATCATAAGGTACACTACCTCAGGCGAGCAAAACTTCCTTAGATATCGTGTACCAGCTCTTGTTTCCATAAATGCATAGGCCCCTGCCTCGTGGCTTCCCAGAGGCTGCTGTTCTGTCTTGCCGATAGAGTGTATAACCCGCCAGCTCTATGTTCTTAATGGTGTCGTTCACCAACGACTCGGCGAAGCATAAAATATCACCGTTTTTATTGTCCCGTTGGTAGGATATACGTGCTTTCAGTTCATCCCATTTATATTCCAGCGATTGAACATTAGCTAACAAGACAGAAGGCAAGGGCAGATTAGCCTCTTGTCGCCGGGTCCTCACATGGCACCCTGATCTTTTGCTCGAAATCTCAGTTTCCTTCACCAGCGAATCACGGGGATCGGGGCCTGGTCGGGTATCAACAGTGTATCCCTCGTGTCCGACTCATTGAAGAAAAACGCTTCGTGCAGTTTGAGGTGAGCAATCCCAGTTCTGATGTTTAGAAGCTCTTTTCAGTCATAGGAGACGGTAACAACTACATTATTTACAAAACAAGTTACGAACAACGCAAAAAAATAAATAAATAGCATGATTGGTTGAGGGCCGATTATGGGTAATGAATTGATGCTAGCTTGCGCTGTAAGCTGGCAAAGGAAATTAGCCTACAAAGCTGGGAGCTACCGGTTTATCTTCTAGCATTGTAGTGTTTCAAGCCGGTATGGACATTGTTTTGTGAATAGTAATGAACAGTTTCAATATTTCTACATGCCGTGTTGTATTATTCAAGTGTGTTGTCCTGTGTAGCATGGGGAGCTAACACGACGAAGGCCAGACTCCCAGTGAGTTCAGCGGTTCCTCAGGACAGACTAGAGTCAGTACGAGAGGGGAGCTAACGTGATGCAGCCAGTGAGTTCAGTGGTTCCTCGGTAAAGACTTGATCCTCTCAATCTGTAGACGGCGTGAGACACAATTGACAGAAGTACAGAAAGTTTAAAAATGTGACTACCGAACCGCTTGTCATGTTCTACTATGGACAACGTAGTGGAGCTTGAGTATAGCAACACTAATCCCTGCCTCCTATTTCTCCTGCTCCTCCTACTTATCCCCCTTCTCACACCTCTTTTCCTTTACATTTTTCCTCCTCTCCCTCTCCTCTTTTCCACCTCTTCTCTTCCTAGTTTTGACATATGTTTACATTGCCAAAGCAAGTGAAATAACCAATGAAGAAAAGTGAAATAAACAATCATAAATGAACAGTAAACATTACACCAGACAAGAGTTCCAGCAGAATGGAGACATCTGACGTGTTATAGTATTATCTGGTGTTGTAACAAGTCAAAGGAGAAAAGGGAAGATAAACGAACACATCAATCTAGATTGTAACGGTGTTGGTGCTCCACTGGTTGACCTTTTCTTTACCCCTGTCTCTCCCTCTTTCTCGCTCTCCCTCCTCTCTCTGTCTTCCCCTTTCTCTCACTTCCTCTTCTCTCTTTCTTTCCCTTTCTCTCTCTCCCTTTCTCTCTCTCCCTCTTTCTCTCTCTCCCTCTTCTCTCTTTCTTCCCTTTCTTTCACTTCCTCTTCCCTCTTTCTTCCCCTTTGTCTCTCTCCCTCTTTCTCTCTCTCCCTCTCTCCTTCTCTCTTTCTTACCATTTCCCTCTCTCCCTCTTTCTCTCCTATCCTTCTTCCCGTCTTCCCTCTTTCTTCCTCTTTCTCTCTTCTCTTTTTTCCTCCCCTCTTTGGTCCTCTGTAGCTCAGATGGTAGAGCAAGTCTCTCGCAATGCCAGGATTGTGGGTTCACTTCCCGAGACCACCCATACGAAGAAAAAATGCATGCTTTGGAGAAGTGTTTGCTAAATATTATACTGTTCTCTCTTTCACTCCATCTCATTCTCATCTCTCTATTTCTTCTCTCTCTTCCACTCCATCTCTCTTTTATTCCCTCACTCTTTCTCTCTCCCCTCTCTCTGTTTTCCTCTCGCCAACTCTCTCCCTCTCTCCCTCTGTCTCTCCGTGACTCTCTCTCTCTCTCCCTCTCTTGTCTCTCTCCCTCCATCTTCCTCTCTCTCTCTGTCCAATAGAGTGATAACAACTCAACACTTTGGAATGTTCTTTGACAGAGGGGTCCAAGCATCTGTCGACTGCATCATTCTCAAACTGAGTCTGAGGGTTGCCGGTTTTTCTTAGTAGAGACAGTAGAATACAATCAATACTTTATTGTCCATTGGTTACAGAAATACGTAATTCCTTTCTCAACACCGTCAGATACACACACACGCATACACACGCTGAGAGGCACAGGGTCAGCCCCAGAGCAGCACCCTTAATGTGGCTGAGAGTGTATTTGGTTGGAGACTGACTGAGTGTGTACTCAAAGGAAGAGAGACATTGTCAAGTAGAGAGAAGAGAGGGAGAAGAGAGATACACCAAGAGAAAAGGGGAGAGAGAGAGATAGAGAGAGAGGAAAAGAGAGAGAGAAAGAGAGAAAGCGAGGGAGAAAGAGATACAGAAAGAGAGACAGAAAGAGAGAGAGAGATAGAGGGAGAGAGAGAGAGAGAGAGAGAAACAAAGAGAGGGAGAGAAAAGCAGTGAGAGTAGGCTACATAATTATATAGAGAAAAGTTATGGCTTGAAGTGTAACATTAAAGAAGTGTATCTCTGAGTAATTAAACTGTAGAGAACTGCTGTAGACTAGGAATCAGTCAAGCAGAATAACAGCACCCACAGGGATGACAGAGGGTTGTGTTTCAATGGGTTTGGAGTTTTAGAAGGAAATGGTAGAGCAGGTACATTGCCCACAGGAATATTTACAACATGATAGAAGTAAGGAGCCATTTGTCCTCTACAGAGATATTACACCTTTATCATCCTCTCTTTATCCTTCTGAATCTCTTCTCCCATGTCTCTTTTTAGTTATTTATTTGTTTCTCTCTCTCTCTCTCTCTCCTCTCTCTCTCTCTCTCTCTCTCTCTCTGATTTGTGTAGTGCTGAGTGAGGAAGTTTATGTTCTTGGCATTTAGCTCCTTCAGGGATCAGCAGGGTGTCGCTCCTGTGTGTGTATGGGTGTGTGCGCGTGTGTCTGTGTGTGTGTCTATGTGTGCGTCTGTGTGTGTGTGTGTGTGTGTGTGTGTGTATGTCTGTATCTCCACACAGCTGGAAAGCAGAGCCGAGTTAAGTATGTGTGTGTGTTCTCTATGTTAACGACAGGAGAGAAACAAATGACAGAGGATAAAGTAATCACACACCTCTCTCCTCTCCACCCTTCACCTTTCTATCAACTCTTCTGGCAGCCAGCTTGACCTCCAGACCTCTCCTAACCTCTCACAATCCCAGGGTTAAACACCGTAATGTTTTGTTTTCCACTAGAAGACTGAAGATCCAGTCAACGTGAGTTACCATTGTAGAACTACACATGGTACTTAGTTTATTACAGCTAGTGGTGTTGAGTTACCATGGTTACACATGGTTCTTAGTGCATTACTGCTAGTGGTGTTGAGTTACCATGGTTACACATGGTTCTTAGTGTATTACTGCTAGTGGTGTTGAGTTACCATGGTTACACATGGTTCTTAGTTTATTACAGCTAGTGGTGTTGAGTTACCATTGTTACACATGGTACTTAGTTTATTACAGCTAGTGGTGTTGAGTTACCATTGTAGAACTACACATAGTACTTAGTTTATTACAGCTAGTGGTGTTGAGTTACCATGGTTACACATGGTTCTTAGTGTATTACTGCTAGTGGTGTTGAGTTACCATGGTTACACATGGTTCTTAGTTTATTACTGCTAGTGGTGTTGAGTTACCATGGTTACACATGGTTCTTAGTGTATTACTGCTAGTGGTGTTGAGTTACCATGGTTACACATGGTTCTTAGTTTATTACTGCTAGTGGTGTTGAGTTACCATGGTTACACATGGTTCTTAGTTTATTACTGCTAGTGGTGTTGAGTTACCATGGTTACACATGGTTCTTAGTTTATTACTGCTAGTGGTGTTGAGTTACAATTAAAAAAAATTGAATTTTTTATTTCACCTTTATTTAACCAGGTAAGCTAGTTGAGAACAAGTTCTCATTTACAACTGCGACCTGGCCAAGATAAAGCAAAGCAGTGCGACAGAAACAACACAGAGTTACACATGGAATAAACAAGCATACAATCAATAACACAATCGAAAAAAGTCTATATACAGTGTGTGCAAATGGCGTGAGGAGGTAAGGCAATAAATAGGCCATAGTAGCAAAGTAATTACAATTTAGCAGATTAACACTGGAATGATAGATGAGCAGATGATGATGAGCAGATGATGGTGTGTAAGTAGTGATACTGGTGTGCAAAAGAGCAGCAAAGTAAATAAAAACAATATGGGGATGAGGTAGGCAGATTGGGTGGGCTATTTACAGATGGACTATGTACAGCTGCAGCAATCTGTTAGCTGCTCAGATAGCTGATGTTTAAAGTTCGTGAAGTCTCCAGCTTCAGCGATTTTTGCAATTCGTAGCAGTCACTGGCAGCAATTGGGGATGACCAGTGAGATATACCTGCTGGAGCGCGTGCTACTGGTGGGTGTTGTTATCGTGACCAGTGAGCTGAGATAAGGTGGAGCTTTACCTAGCATAGATTTATAGATGACCTGGAGCCAGTGGGTCTGGCGACGAATATGTAGAGAGGGCCAGCCAACTAGAGCATACAGGTCGCAGTGGTGGGTGGTATAAGGGGCTTTGGTAACAAAACAGATGGCACTGTGATAGACTACACCCAATTTGCTGAGTAGAGTATTGGAAGCTATTTTGTAGATGACTGTCACGTCCTGACCAGTAGAGGGTGTAGTTGGGTCAGGATGTGGCAGAAGGGAGTGTGTGTTTTTTGTTTCATTGATTTTGGCCGTGTGACTTCCAATCAGGCACAGCTGTAGAGGGTTGTGGTTGATTGGGAGTCACACATAAGTTGCCTACGTTTCCTTTGTGTTTCGTGGGTAATTGTGCTTGTCATTGTGGTTGCACCTGACAGGACTGTGTTGGCTGTCAGTTTTGTTGTTTTTGTAAATTGCATAGTGTTCGTGTAATTAAATATGACGAACCCTAACTCCGCCGCATTTTGGTCCACTTCTTCCTCAGACAGCCGTTACAGAATTACCCACCAAACCAGGACCAAGCGGCGGAAGAGGAAGGAGCAGCAGGAGTACAGCGTGATGGACCAATGGACTTGGGAACAGATCCTGGACGGAGAGGGACCATGGACTCAGGCTGGGGATTATCGCCTCCCGCAGTGGGAGATTGAAGCGGCGAGAGCGGAGAGGCGCTATTACGAGGAGAGAGAGCGCAACGAGCGTGAGAGGCAGCCCCAATAATTTTATTTGGGGGGGGCACACGGGACAGTCGGTGGAGCTGAGGTCGGAACCAGAGCCAGTCGGGATGACATTGGAGGTGAGCGAGGGGTACGAGGCAGAGACTGTGACGGGGTTAATGGGGAAATTAAGAGAGAGAGAGATGAGAGAGCTGCCAGTGTGGTGCATAAAGTACGGCATTCGCCCTAATGAGCCTGTCGTGGGAATGATGTCACCTGAGGCAGCTCTCCATACTCGTCCTGAGGTGCGTGCTGGTTGTCTGGTAAAGACTGTGCCTGCGCCCAGAAACAGGCCTCCTGCATGTCTTCCCAGCCCTGCACGTCCTGTGCCTACGCCCAGAACCAGGCCTCCTGCATGTCTTCCCATCCTGGTCAAGCCCGTGCCTCCTCCACGGACCAGTCCTCCAGTGGGTCTCCCTATCCTGGTCAAGCCCGTGTCTCCTCCACGGACCAGTCCTCCAGTGGGTCTCTCCACCCTGGTCCCTCCTCTGCCACCTCCTCAAACCAGGCCTCCAGCGGGTCTTCCCAGACTGGTGAGTCCAGGGCCTGCGCCCAGAGCCAGGCCTCCGTTATGTCTCCCCAGCCTGGTGAATCCTGAGCCGGAGCTGCCAGAGTGGCCAGACTGCCCGGAGCTGCCAGAGTGGCCAGACTGCCCGGAGCTGCCAGAGTGGCCAGACTGCCCGGAGCTGCCAGAGTGGCCAGACTGCCCGGAGCTGCCAGAGTGGCCAGACTGCCCGGAGCTGCCAGAGTGGCCAGACTGCCCGGAGCTGCCAGAGTGGCCAGACTTCCCGGAGCTGCCAGAGTGGCCAGACTGCCCGGAGCTGCCAGAGTGGCCAGACTGCCCCTCCTGTCCTCCGGCCCAGCCCGAGTGGCCCTCCTGTCCTCCGGCCCAGCCCAAGTGGCCCTCCTGTCCTCTGGCCCAGCCCGAGTGGCCCTCCTGTCCTCCGGCCCAGCCCGAGTGGCCCTCCTGTCCTCCGGCCCAGCCTGAGTGGCCCTCCTGTCCTCCGGCCCAGCCCGAGTGGCCCTCCAGTCCTCCGGCCCAGCCCGAGTGGCCCGCCTGTCCTCCGGCCCAGCCCAAGTGGTCCGTCTGCCAGGGTCAGCCCGAGTGGCCCATCTGTCCTCCGGCCCAGCCAGAGTGGTCCGTCTGCCAGGGTCAGCCCGAGTGGCCCGTCTGCCCGGCGCAGCTATCGGCGCCACCGAAGTGGGCGACGCCGAAGGTGGAGCGAGGTCCACGTCCTGCACCTGAGCCACCTCCAGGATAGGTGGGTTGGGGAGGGAGGGTGTAGCACAGTGCCGTCGTTGACGGCAGCCACCCTCCCTTCCCTCCCTTTTTTTTTGTTTAGGGGATTTTTTTTGGTTTGTTGTCGTTTTTTTTTTTTCTGTGTTTTGTGTAGGTGCATTTCGGGGTATGCACCTTTGAGGGGGGGGTACTGTCACGTCCTGACCAGTAGAGGGTGTAGTTGGGTCAGGATGTGGCAGAAGGGAGTGTGTGTTTTTTGTTTCATTGATTTTGGCCGTGTGACTTCCAATCAGGCACAGCTGTAGAGGGTTGTGGTTGATTGGGAGTCACACATAAGTTGCCTACGTTTCCTTTGTGTTTCGTGGGTAATTGTTCTTGTCATTGTGGTTGCACCTGACAGGACTGTGTTGGCTGTCAATTTTGTTGTTTTTGTAAATTGCATAGTGTTCGTTTCATTAAATATGACGAACCCTAACTCCGCCGCATTTTGGTCCACTTCTTCCTCAGACAGCTGTTACAATGACATCGCCGAAGTCGAGGATCAGTAGGATAGTCAGTTTTACTAGGGTAAGTTTGGCGATGTGAGTGAAGGAGGCTTTGTTGCGAAATAGAAAGACGATTCTGGATTGGATTTTGGATTGGAGATGTTTGATATGAGTCTGGAAGGAGAGTTTACATTTTAGCCAGACACCTAGGTATTTGTAGTTGTCCACGTATTCTAGGTCAGAGCCGTCCAGAGTAGTAATACTAGTCGGGCGGGCGGGTGCGGGCAGCGAACGGTTGAAAAGCATGTATTTGGTTTTACTAGCGTTTGAGAGCAGTTGGAGGCCACGGAAGGAGTGTTGTATTCCATTGAAGCTCGTTTGGAAGTTAGTTAACACAGTGTCCAAAGAAGGGCCAGATGTATACAGAATGTTGTCGTCTGCGTAGAGGTGGATCAGGGAATCACCCGCAGCAAGAGCGACATCGTTGATATATACAGAGAAAATAGACGGCCCGAGAATTGAACCCTGTGGTACCCCCATAGAGACTGCTAGAGGTCCGGACAACAGGCCCTCCGATTTGACACTGAATTCTGTCTGCGAAGAATTTGTTGAACCAGGTGAGGCAATCATTTGAGAAACCAAGGCTATTGAGTCTGCCGATAAGTTACTGGTGTTGAGTTACCATGGTTACACATGGTTCTTAGTTTATTACTACTGGTGGTGTTGAGTTACCATGGTTACACATGGTTCTTAGTTTATTACTGATAGGGGTGTTGAGTTACCATGGTTACACATGGTTCTTAGTTTTTAAAGGCTAGTAGTGTTGAGTTACGTGGTTTTGGGCTGCATGACACATTTCAATGTGTGTGATTCCCCTCTTCTCCTTTGATAGACCACAGATGTTTCCCAATGTGATCCAAATTTAAAGCTGCTACAATGAAACAATGTTTGTGCTGCGTGTCATGCCAGTCATATTAACACATCTGGAGGGGCTACTGTTGTAAAATTCTGGTAACTTTCCCAAGATTCCCATGGCCTTCCCCGTGGCTCAGTTGGTAGAGCATGGTGTGTGCAACGCCAGGGTTGTGGGTTCGATTCCCACGGGGGGCCAGTACAAAAAAAAATATATAAAAAAAAAGTTTTTTTTAAATTGTAAAAACGCATGAAATAAAATGTATGAAATGTATGCATTCACTACTGTAAGTCGCTCTGGATAAGAGCGTCTGCTAAATGACTAAAATGTAATCCAGAAATCACATTTGGAAGATTCCCAGAATCAGGAAGCAATAGGCAGGAAATCAGGAGTCCTCCAACCAGGATTTCTGTAAAACCTGGGAATTTTGGGAAAGTTTTTTGCAAACCTATGAGGAGCAGACTTCAGAATCCCAGGAACCTCTGCTCCGAACTCTGACCTTTAACATAATATGTACCAATGCACAACAAAGCCTTCACATGAAGAATGTCTCTGGTCACAGCCAACTCTCAGATCTGTCTTTGCACACTGCTGGACCAGCATTACCATTTTCTCTCAACACCTCACCGTCTTGCTCTCTCCTTCTTTCTCTTTCTCTCTCAATCTCTCTTTACGGCTCTTTCTCTCAACACCTCTGTCTGGTCCCTCCATCTCTCTCCTCTCTTTCTCTCTCTTTTTTCTGTCACACTCCTCCATCTCTCCATCTCTCTCTCTTCTTCTTCTCAGTCAGTCTCTCCTCATTTCTCTTTCTCATTCACTCACTAACTCACTGACTCACTCAATTCAATTCAAGGGCTTTATTGTCATGGGAAACATACGTTCACATTGACAAAGCAAGTGAAACAGATAATAAACAAAAGTTTAAAGGAACAGTAAACATTACACTCACAAGTTTCAAAGGAATAGAGACATTTCATATGTCATATGTCTATGTACAGTGTTATAAAGACGTGCAAATAGTTAAAGTACAAATGGGAAAATAAATGAACATAACTATGGGTTGTATTTACAATGGTGTTTGTTCTTTGCTGGTTGCCCTGTTCTTGTCACTCACTAACTCACTAACTAACTCACTAACTAACTCACTAACTCAATAACTAACTCACTAACTCAATAACTAACTCACTAACTCACTCACTCACTCAATAACTCACTAACTCACTAACTCACTAATTAACTCACTCACTCACTCACTCACTCACTCACTCACTCACTCACTCACTCACTCACTCACTCACTCACTCAGTAACTCACTAACTCAATAACTCGCTAACTCACTAAATCCATCCTGTTCTTTGATGCTACCTGGAATTCTTTCACCATTCCGGCACTCACTCTCTCTTTCATTCGCTTGCCCCCTCTCTCTCCCTCCCTGGTTCTCACCCTCCCTTAGTTTATTACTGCTTGCCCCCTCTCTCTCCCTCCCTGGTTCTCACCCTCCCTTAGTTTATTACTGCTTGCACCCTCTCTCTCCCTCCCTGGTTCTCACCCTCCCTTAGTTTATTACTGCTTGCTCTCCATCTTTCCATCTCATTTTATCTTTTCTTCTTCCCCCTCTCTCTCCTTCCGTCACTCTTGTGTGTGTGTGTGTGTGTGTGTGTGTGTGTGTGTGTGTGTGTGTGTGTGTGTGTGTGTGTGTGTGTGTGTGTGTGTGTGTGTGTGTGTGTGTGTGTGTGTGTGTGTGTGAGATCGTGTGATCATGTGGTGAGCTCCATGTCTGGAGGAGTGATCAGGAGGAGCCGAGGGATGGCGAGGCCCAGAGAGGCTATCAGAGTCCAGGGTAAAGACCAGGGGAGGGACGGCGAGGCCCAGAGAGGCTATCAGAGTCCAGGGTAAAGACCAGGGGAGGGACGGCGAGGCCCAGAGAGGCTATCAGAGTCCAGGGTAAAGACCAGGGGAGGGACGGCGAGGCCCAGAGAGGCTATCAGAGTCCAGGGTAAAGACCAGGGGAGGGACGGCGAGGCCCAGAGAGGCTATCAGAGTCCAGGGTAAAGACCAGGGGAGGGACGGCGAGGCCCAGAGAGGCTATCAGAGTCCAGGGTAAAGACCAGGGGAGGGACGGCGAGGCCCAGAGAGGCTATCAGAGTCCAGGGTAAAGACCAGGGGAGGGACGGCGAGGCCCAGAGAGGCTATCAGAGTCCAGGGTAAAGACCAGGGGAGGGACGGCGAGGCCCAGAGAGGCTATCAGAGTCCAGGGTAAAGACCAGGGGAGGGACGGCGAGGCCCAGAGAGGCTATCAGAGTCCAGGGTAAAGACCAGGGGAGGGACGGCGAGGCCCAGAGAGGCTATCAGAGTCCAGGGTAAAGACCAGGGGAGGGACGGGGGTCAGAACCTGAAGCCAACAACAACAACCAGAAACATCCTGTATGCTTGATATGGGAGAGAGGGAGAAACGGAAAGAAAGAGAGAGAGAAATAGATAGAAAAGGGAGAGATAGAGGGTGGGAGGAGAAAGGGAGAGAGAGAGAGAAGAGGGGGCGAGATGGTAGCTTTGTGTTTAAAAGCGCTGGGTCAATAACCGAAAGGTTGCTGGTTTGAATCCCTGAGCCGAACAGGTGAAACATCTTGCTGTGTTCTAGTGTACTATAAGATGGTTCTAGTGTACTAAGGAGATGGCTTTCCTATTCTGACCACTTTGCCCAGTGATATTCAAGATTACAACTACCTTTCTAGGGGTTCTGATGTTTCTAGCCTTGATTTGCATTTTGGATAACATATCAACAGTATTTCACATTTTTAGGTGTATAATATTGCTTACTAGGTGTTGTCCAATGAATTCTGTAACCACTCCATCTTCAAACCAGGGTTGATTTTAAAAAGCTGTTCAAAAGATAACATTATATTATTATATCTTTGTACTCCCTGACGAAGGCCAAGCAGACGAAACGTGTCAGAGTTTTTATTCTTTGTTTCCATTGAACATGCCATACAAAAAAAGGCATTTAATTCATTATATGAAGAGTGCCTTGGTCCTCCTTTCTTTTTTAAGGGATGAATCTGTCAATGTGCTTTTGAGCAAGGCACTTAATCCTAATTTCTTCTGTAAGTCCCTCTGGATAACAGCGTCTGCTAAATGACTAACATGTAAATGTTGAAAGAGACAGGCAGTGGAGAGATAGAGTGGGGGAGGAGGAGGAGGAGAGACAGAGACAGAGACAGGGCTTGTTCATATGATCCTGCTGCTGGCTAAGACCAGGTGTGACTGATTCTCTGGAGGGTTTTCCTTTTCAGTGTGTGTGTGTGTGTGTGTGTGTGTGTGTGTGTGGTGTGTGTGTGTGTGTGTGTGTTGTGTGTGTGTGTGTGTGTGTGTGTGTGTGTGTGTGTGTGTGTGTGTGTGCGTGTGTGTGCACTCATTCATATATCGAATGTGATTTTATATGCATTTAAATCTGGATGAAGCCTTTGGGCTGTAACTGAACATTAATAGAATAGCAGCATAATCCTGAGTGACAGATGAAGCTCCAGTGCTTTGATTAGAGCTGGTTCTCTAGTAGTGTATTTTATACCACCATGAAGTCTACTACTGACCACCTGTAGCCAAACCAGCAGGGACACCATGCAGTCTACTACTGACCACCTGTAGCCAAGCCAGCAGGGACACCATGCAGTATACTACTGACCACCTGTAGCCAAGCCAGCAGGGACACCATGCAGTCTACTACTGATTACCTGTAGCCAAGCCAGCACGGACACCATTAAGTCTACTACTGACTACCTGTAGCCAAGCCAGCAGGGACACCATGCAGTCTACTACTGACCACCTGTAGCCAAGCCAGCAGGGACACCATGCAGTCTACTACTGACCACCTGTAGCCAAGCCAGCAGGGACACCATGCAGTCTACTACTGACCACCTGTAGCCAAGCCAGCAGGGACACCATGCAGTCTACTACTGACTCACCTGTAGCCAAGCCAGCAGGGACACCATGCAGTCTACTACTGACCACCTGTAGCCAAGCCAGCAGGGACACCATGCAGTCTACTACTGACCACCTGTAGCCAAGCCAGCAGGGACACCATGCAGTCTACTACTGACTACCTGTAGCCAAGCCAGCAGGGACACCATGCAGTCGACTACTGACCACCTGTAGCCAAGCCAGCAGGGACACCATGCAGTCTACTACTGACCACCTGTAGCCAAGCCAGCAGGGACACCATGCAGTCTACTACTGATTACCTGTAGCCAAGCCAGCACGGACACCATTAAGTCTACTACTGACTACCTGTAGCCAAGCCAGCAGGGACACCATGCAGTCTACTACTGACCACCTGTAGCCAAGCCAGCAGGGACACCATTAAGTCTACTACTGACCACCTGTAGCCAAGCCAGCAGGGACACCATGCAGTCTACTACTGACCACCTGTAGTCAAGCCAGCAGGGACACCATTAAGTCTACTACTGACCACCTGTAGCCAAGCCAGCAGGGACACCATGCAGTCTACTTCTGACCACCTGTAGCCAAGCCAGCAGGGACACCATTAAGTCTACTACTGACCACCTGTAGCCAAGCCAGCAGGGACACCATGCAGTCTACTACTGACCACCTGTAGCCAAGCCAGCAGGGACACCATGCAGTCTACTACTGACCACCTGTAGCCAAGCCAGCAGGAACACCATGAAGTCTACTACTGATTACCTGTAGCCAAGCCAGCACGGACACCATTAAGTCTACTACTGACTACCTGTAGCCAAGCCAGCAGGGACACCATGCAGTCTACTACTGATTACCTGTAGCCAAGCCAGCAGGGACACCATGAAGTCTACTACTGACCACCTGTAGCCAAGCCAGCAGGGACACCATGCAGTCTACTACTGATTACCTGTAGCCAAGCCAGCAGGGACACCATGCAGTCTACTACTGATTACCTGTAGCCAAGCCAGCAGGGACACCATTAAGTCTACTACTGACCACCTGTAGCCAAGCCAGCAGGGACACCATGCAGTCTACTACTGATTACCTGTAGCCAAGCCAGCAGGGACACCATGCAGTCTACTACTGATTACCTGTAGCCAAGCCAGCAGGGACACCATTAAGTCTACTACTGACTACCTGTAGCCAAGCCAGCAGGGACACCATGCAGTCTACTACTGACCACCTGTAGCCAAGCCAGCAGGGACACCATGCAGTCTACTACTGACCACCTGTAGCCAAGCCTGCAGGGACACCATGAAGTCTACTACTGACCACCTGTAGCCAAGCCAGCAGGGACACCATGCAGTCTACTACTGACCACCTGTAGCCAAGCCAGCAGGGACACCATGCAGTCTACTACTGACTACCTGTAGCCAAGCCAGCACGGACACCATTAAGTGTACTACTGACTACCTGTAGCCAAGCCAGCAGGGACACCATGCAGTCTACTACTGACCACCTGTAGCCAAGCCAGCACGGACACCATTAAGTCTACTACTGACTACCTGTAGCCAAGCCAGCAGGGACACCATGCAGTCTACTACTGACCACCTGTAGCCAAGCCTGCAGGGACACCATGAAGTCTACTACTGACCACCTGTAGCCAAGCCAGCAGGGACACCATGCAGTCTACTACTGACCACCTGTAGCCAAGCCAGCAGGGACACCATGCAGTCTACTACTGACTACCTGTAGCCAAGCCAGCACGGACACCATTAAGTCTACTACTGACTACCTGTAGCCAAGCCAGCAGGGACACCATGCAGTCTACTACTGACCACCTGTAGCCAAGCCAGCACGGACACCATGAAGTCTACTACTGACTACCTGTAGCCAAGCCAGCAGGGACACCATGCAGTCTACTACTGACCACCTGTAGCCAAGCCAGCAGGGACACCATGCAGTCTACTACTGACTACCTGTAGCCAAGCCAGCACGGACACCATTAAGTCTACTGACTACCTGTAGCCAAGCCAGCAGGGACACCATGCAGTCTACTACTGATTACCTGTAGCCAAGCCAGCAGGGACACCATGAAGTCTACTACTGACCACCTGTAGCCAAGCCAGCAGGGACACCATGCAGTCTACTACTGAATACCTGTAGCCAAGCCAGCACGGACACCATTAAGTCTACTACTGACTACCTGTAGCCAAGCCAGCAGGGACACCATGCAGTCTACTACTGACCACCTGTAGCCAAGCCAGCACGGACACCATTAAGTCTACTACTGACTACCTGTAGCCAAGCCAGCAGGGACACCATGCAGTCTACTACTGACTACCTGTAGCCAAGCCAGCACGGACACCATTAAGTCTACTACTGACCACCTGTAGCCAAGCCAGCACGGACACCATTAAGTCTACTACTGACTACCTGTAGCCAAGCCAGCAGGGACACCATGCAGTCTACTACTGACCACCTGTAGCCAAGCCAGCACGGACACCATGCAGTCTACTACTGACTACCTGTAGCCAAGCCAGCACGGACACCATTAAGTCTACTACTGACTACCTGTAGCCAAGCCAGCAGGGACACCATACAGTCTACTACTGACCACCTGTAGCCAAGCCAGCAGGGACACCATGCAGTCTACTACTGACTACCTGTAGCCAAGCCAGCACGGACACCATGCAGTCTACTACTGACTACCTGTAGCCAAGCCAGCAGGGACACCATGCAGTCTACTACTGACTACCTGTAGCCAAGCCAGCACGGACACCATGCAGTCTACTACTGACCACCTGTAGCCAAGCCAGCACGGACACCATGCAGTCTACTACTGACCACCTGTAACCAAGCCAGCACGGACACCATGCAGTCTACTACTGACTACCTGTAGCCAAGCCAGCACGGACACCATGCAGTCTACTACTGACTACCTGTAGCCAAGCCAGCAGGGACACCATACAGTCTACTACTGACCACCTGTAGCCAAGCCAGCAGGGACACCATGCAGTCTACTACTGACTACCTGTAGCCAAGCCAGCACGGACACCATGCAGTCTACTACTGACCACCTGTAGCCAAGCCAGCACGGACACCATGAAGTCTACTACTGACTACCTGTAGCCAAGCCAGCACGGACACCATGCAGTCTACAACTGACCACCTGTAGCCAAGCCAGCAGGGACACCATGCAGTCTACTACTGACCACCTGTAGCCAAGCCAGCACGGACACCATGAAGTCTACTACTGACTACCTGTAGCCAAGCCAGCACGGACACCATGCAGTCTACTACTGACCACCTGTAGCCAAGCCAGCAGGGACACCATGCAGTCTACTACTGACTACCTGTAGCCAAGCCAGCACGGACACCATGCAGTCTACTACTGACTACCTGTAGCCAAGCCAGCACGGACACCATGAAGTCTACTACTGACTACCTGTAGCCAAGCCAGCACGGACACCATGCAGTCTACAACTGACCACCTGTAGCCAAGCCAGCACGGACACCATGCAGTCTACTACTGACCACCTGTAACCAAGCCAGCACGGACACCATGCAGTCTACTACTGACTCAGCACGGACACCATGCAGTCTACTACTGACTACCTGTAGCCAAGCCAGCACGGACACCATGCAGTCTACTACTGACTACCTGTAGCCAAGCCAGCAGGGACACCATGCAGTCTACTACTGACTACCTGTAGCCAAGCCAGCAGGGACACCATGCAGTCGACTACTGACCACCTGTAGCCAAGCCAGCAGGGACACCATGCAGTCTACTACTGACCACCTGTAGCCAAGCCAGCAGGGACACCATGCAGTCTACTACTGATTACCTGTAGCCAAGCCAGCACGGACACCATTAAGTCTACTACTGACTACCTGTAGCCAAGCCAGCAGGGACACCATGCAGTCTACTACTGACCACCTGTAGCCAAGCCAGCAGGGACACCATTAAGTCTACTACTGACCACCTGTAGCCAAGCCAGCAGGGACACCATGCAGTCTACTACTGACCACCTGTAGTCAAGCCAGCAGGGACACCATTAAGTCTACTACTGACCACCTGTAGCCAAGCCAGCAGGGACACCATGCAGTCTACTTCTGACCACCTGTAGCCAAGCCAGCAGGGACACCATGCAGTCTACTACTGACTACCTGTAGCCAAGCCAGCAGGGACACCATGCAGTCTACTACTGACTACCTGTAGCCAAGCCAGCAGGGACACCATGCAGTCGACTACTGACCACCTGTAGCCAAGCCAGCAGGGACACCATGCAGTCTACTACTGACCACCTGTAGCCAAGCCAGCAGGGACACCATGCAGTCTACTACTGATTACCTGTAGCCAAGCCAGCACGGACACCATTAAGTCTACTACTGACTACCTGTAGCCAAGCCAGCAGGGACACCATGCAGTCTACTACTGACCACCTGTAGCCAAGCCAGCAGGGACACCATTAAGTCTACTACTGACCACCTGTAGCCAAGCCAGCAGGGACACCATGCAGTCTACTACTGACCACCTGTAGTCAAGCCAGCAGGGACACCATTAAGTCTACTACTGACCACCTGTAGCCAAGCCAGCAGGGACACCATGCAGTCTACTTCTGACCACCTGTAGCCAAGCCAGCAGGGACACCATTAAGTCTACTACTGACCACCTGTAGCCAAGCCAGCAGGGACACCATGCAGTCTACTACTGACCACCTGTAGCCAAGCCAGCAGGGACACCATGCAGTCTACTACTGACCACCTGTAGCCAAGCCAGCAGGAACACCATGAAGTCTACTACTGATTACCTGTAGCCAAGCCAGCACGGACACCATTAAGTCTACTACTGACTACCTGTAGCCAAGCCAGCAGGGACACCATGCAGTCTACTACTGATTACCTGTAGCCAAGCCAGCAGGGACACCATGAAGTCTACTACTGACCACCTGTAGCCAAGCCAGCAGGGACACCATGCAGTCTACTACTGATTACCTGTAGCCAAGCCAGCAGGGACACCATGCAGTCTACTACTGATTACCTGTAGCCAAGCCAGCAGGGACACCATTAAGTCTACTACTGACCACCTGTAGCCAAGCCAGCAGGGACACCATGCAGTCTACTACTGATTACCTGTAGCCAAGCCAGCAGGGACACCATGCAGTCTACTACTGATTACCTGTAGCCAAGCCAGCAGGGACACCATGCAGTCTACTACTGATTACCTGTAGCCAAGCCAGCAGGGACACCATTAAGTCTACTACTGACTACCTGTAGCCAAGCCAGCAGGGACACCATGCAGTCTACTACTGACCACCTGTAGCCAAGCCAGCAGGGACACCATGCAGTCTACTACTGACCACCTGTAGCCAAGCCTGCAGGGACACCATGAAGTCTACTACTGACCACCTGTAGCCAAGCCAGCAGGGACACCATGCAGTCTACTACTGACCACCTGTAGCCAAGCCAGCAGGGACACCATGCAGTCTACTACTGACTACCTGTAGCCAAGCCAGCACGGACACCATTAAGTCTACTACTGACTACCTGTAGCCAAGCCAGCAGGGACACCATGCAGTCTACTACTGACCACCTGTAGCCAAGCCAGCACGGACACCATTAAGTCTACTACTGACTACCTGTAGCCAAGCCAGCAGGGACACCATGCAGTCTACTACTGACCACCTGTAGCCAAGCCAGCAGGGACACCATGAAGTCTACTACTGACCACCTGTAGCCAAGCCAGCAGGGACACCATGCAGTCTACTACTGACCACCTGTAGCCAAGCCAGCAGGGACAACATGCAGTCTACTACTGACTACCTGTAGCCAAGCCAGCACGGACACCATGCAGTCTACTACTGACTACCTGTAGCCAAGCCAGCACGGACACCATGCAGTCTACTACTGACCACCTGTAGCCAAGCCAGCATGGACACCATGCAGTCTACTACTGACCACCTGTAACCAAGCCAGCACGGACACCATGCAGTCTACTACTGACTACCTGTAGCCAAGCCAGCACGGACACCATGCAGTCTACTACTGACTACCTGTAGCCAAGCCAGCAGGGACACCATGCAGTCTACTACTGACTACCTGTAGCCAAGCCAGCAGGGACACCATGCAGTCGACTACTGACCACCTGTAGCCAAGCCAGCAGGGACACCATGCAGTCTACTACTGACCACCTGTAGCCAAGCCAGCAGGGACACCATGCAGTCTACTACTGATTACCTGTAGCCAAGCCAGCACGGACACCATTAAGTCTACTACTGACTACCTGTAGCCAAGCCAGCAGGGACACCATGCAGTCTACTACTGACCACCTGTAGCCAAGCCAGCAGGGACACCATTAAGTCTACTACTGACCACCTGTAGCCAAGCCAGCAGGGACACCATGCAGTCTACTACTGACCACCTGTAGTCAAGCCAGCAGGGACACCATTAAGTCTACTACTGACCACCTGTAGCCAAGCCAGCAGGGACACCATGCAGTCTACTTCTGACCACCTGTAGCCAAGCCAGCAGGGACACCATTAAGTCTACTACTGACCACCTGTAGCCAAGCCAGCAGGGACACCATGCAGTCTACTACTGACCACCTGAAGCCAAGCCAGCAGGGACACCATGCAGTCTACTACTGACCACCTGTAGCCAAGCCAGCAGGAACACCATGAAGTCTACTACTGATTACCTGTAGCCAAGCCAGCACGGACACCATTAAGTCTACTACTGACTACCTGTAGCCAAGCCAGCAGGGACACCATGCAGTCTACTACTGATTACCTGTAGCCAAGCCAGCAGGGACACCATGAAGTCTACTACTGACCACCTGTAGCCAAGCCAGCAGGGACACCATGCAGTCTACTACTGATTACCTGTAGCCAAGCCAGCAGGGACACCATGCAGTCTACTACTGATTACCTGTAGCCAAGCCAGCAGGGACACCATTAAGTCTACTACTGACCACCTGTAGCCAAGCCAGCAGGGACACCATGCAGTCTACTACTGATTACCTGTAGCCAAGCCAGCAGGGACACCATGCAGTCTACTACTGATTACCTGTAGCCAAGCCAGCAGGGACACCATTAAGTCTACTACTGACTACCTGTAGCCAAGCCAGCAGGGACACCATGCAGTCTACTACTGACCACCTGTAGCCAAGCCAGCAGGGACACCATGCAGTCTACTACTGACCACCTGTAGCCAAGCCTGCAGGGACACCATGAAGTCTACTACTGACCACCTGTAGCCAAGCCAGCAGGGACACCATGCAGTCTACTACTGACCACCTGTAGCCAAGCCAGCAGGGACACCATGCAGTCTACTACTGACTACCTGTAGCCAAGCCAGCACGGACACCATTAAGTCTACTACTGACTACCTGTAGCCAAGCCAGCAGGGACACCATGCAGTCTACTACTGACCACCTGTAGCCAAGCCAGCACGGACACCATTAAGTCTACTACTGACTACCTGTAGCCAAGCCAGCAGGGACACCATGCAGTCTACTACTGACCACCTGTAGCCAAGCCAGCAGGGACACCATGAAGTCTACTACTGACCACCTGTAGCCAAGCCAGCAGGGACACCATGCAGTCTACTACTGACCACCTGTAGCCAAGCCAGCACGGACACCATGCAGTCTACTACTGACTACCTGTAGCCAAGCCAGCACGGACACCATTAAGTCTACTACTGACTACCTGTAGCCAAGCCAGCAGGGACACCATGCAGTCTACTACTGACCACCTGTAGCCAAGCCAGCACGGACACCATTAAGTCTACTACTGACTACCTGTAGCCAAGCCAGCAGGGACACCATGCAGTCTACTACTGACTACCTGTAGCCAAGCCAGCACGGACACCATTAAGTCTACTACTGACCACCTGTAGCCAAGCCAGCACGGACACCATTAAGTCTACTACTGACCACCTGTAGCCAAGCCAGCAGGGACACCATGCAGTCTACTACTGATTACCTGTAGCCAAGCCAGCAGGGACACCATTACGTCTACGACTGACTACCTTTAGCCAAGCCGGCAGGGACACCATGCAGTCTACTACTGACCACCTGTAGCCAAGCCAGCAGGGACACCATGAAGTCTACTACTGACCACCTGTAGCCAAGCCAGCAGGGACACCATGCAGTCTACTACTGACCACCTGTAGCCAAGCCAGCACGGACACCATGCAGTCTACTACTGACTACCTGTAGCCAAGCCAGCACGGACACCATTAAGTCTACTACTGACTACCTGTAGCCAAGCCAGCAGGGACACCATGCAGTCTACTACTGACCACCTGTAGCCAAGCCAGCACGGACACCATTAAGTCTACTACTGACTACCTGTAGCCAAGCCAGCAGGGACACCATGCAGTCTACTACTGACTACCTGTAGCCAAGCCAGCACGGACACCATTAAGTCTACTACTGACCACCTGTAGCCAAGCCAGCACGGACACCATTACGTCTACTACTGACCACCTGTAGCCAAGCCAGCAGGGACACCATGCAGTCTACTACTGATTACCTGTAGCCAAGCCAGCAGGGACACCATTACGTCTACGACTGACTGCCTTTAGCCAAGCCGGCAGGGACACCATGCAGTCTACTACTGACCACCTGTAGCCAAGCCAGCAGGGACACCATGAAGTCTACTACTGACCACCTGTAGCCAAGCCAGCAGGGACACCATGCAGTCTACTACTGACCACCTGTAGCCAAGCCAGCAGGGACACCATGCAGTCTACTACTGATTACCTGTAGCCAAGCCAGCAGGGACACCATGCAGTCTACTACTGATTACCTGTAGCCAAGCCAGCAGGGACACCATTAAGTCTACTACTGACTACCTGTAGCCAAGCCAGCAGGGACACCATGCAGTCTACTACTGACCACCTGTAGCCAAGCCAGCAGGGACACCATGCAGTCTACTACTGACCACCTGTAGCCAAGCCTGCAGGGACACCATGAAGTCTACTACTGACCACCTGTAGCCAAGCCAGCAGGGACACCATGCAGTCTACTACTGACCACCTGTAGCCAAGCCAGCAGGGACACCATGCAGTCTACTACTGACTACCTGTAGCCAAGCCAGCACGGACACCATTAAGTCTACTACTGACTACCTGTAGCCAAGCCAGCAGGGACACCATGCAGTCTACTACTGACCACCTGTAGCCAAGCCAGCACGGACACCATTAAGTCTACTACTGACTACCTGTAGCCAAGCCAGCAGGGACACCATGCAGTCTACTACTGACCACCTGTAGCCAAGCCAGCAGGGACACCATGAAGTCTACTACTGACCACCTGTAGCCAAGCCAGCAGGGACACCATGCAGTCTACTACTGACCACCTGTAGCCAAGCCAGCACGGACACCATGCAGTCTACTACTGACTACCTGTAGCCAAGCCAGCACGGACACCATTAAGTCTACTACTGACTACCTGTAGCCAAGCCAGCAGGGACACCATGCAGTCTACTACTGACCACCTGTAGCCAAGCCAGCACGGACACCATTAAGTCTACTACTGACTACCTGTAGCCAAGCCAGCAGGGACACCATGCAGTCTACTACTGACTACCTGTAGCCAAGCCAGCACGGACACCATTAAGTCTACTACTGACCACCTGTAGCCAAGCCAGCACGGACACCATTAAGTCTACTACTGACCACCTGTAGCCAAGCCAGCAGGGACACCATGCAGTCTACTACTGATTACCTGTAGCCAAGCCAGCAGGGACACCATTACGTCTACGACTGACTACCTTTAGCCAAGCCGGCAGGGACACCATGCAGTCTACTACTGACCACCTGTAGCCAAGCCAGCAGGGACACCATGAAGTCTACTACTGACCACCTGTAGCCAAGCCAGCAGGGACACCATGCAGTCTACTACTGACCACCTGTAGCCAAGCCAGCACGGACACCATGCAGTCTACTACTGACTACCTGTAGCCAAGCCAGCACGGACACCATTAAGTCTACTACTGACTACCTGTAGCCAAGCCAGCAGGGACACCATGCAGTCTACTACTGACCACCTGTAGCCAAGCCAGCACGGACACCATTAAGTCTACTACTGACTACCTGTAGCCAAGCCAGCAGGGACACCATGCAGTCTACTACTGACTACCTGTAGCCAAGCCAGCACGGACACCATTAAGTCTACTACTGACCACCTGTAGCCAAGCCAGCACGGACACCATTAAGTCTACTACTGACCACCTGTAGCCAAGCCAGCAGGGACACCATGCAGTCTACTACTGATTACCTGTAGCCAAGCCAGCAGGGACACCATTACGTCTACGACTGACTACCTTTAGCCAAGCCGGCAGGGACACCATGCAGTCTACTACTGACCACCTGTAGCCAAGCCAGCAGGGACACCATGAAGTCTACTACTGACCACCTGTAGCCAAGCCAGCAGGGACACCATGCAGTCTACTACTGACCACCTGTAGCCAAGCCAGCAGGGACACCATGCAGTCTACTACTGACTACCTGTAGCCAAGCCAGCACGGACACCATTAAGTCTACTGACTACCTGTAGCCAAGCCAGCAGGGACACCATGCAGTCTACTACTGATTACCTGTAGCCAAGCCAGCAGGGACACCATGAAGTCTACTACTGACCACCTGTAGCCAAGCCAGCACGGACACCATGCAGTCTACTACTGAATACCTGTAGCCAAGCCAGCACGGACACCATTAAGTCTACTACTGACTACCTGTAGCCAAGCCAGCAGGGACACCATGCAGTCTACTACTGACCACCTGTAGCCAAGCCAGCACGGACACCATTAAGTCTACTACTGACTACCTGTAGCCAAGCCAGCAGGGACACCATGCAGTCTACTACTGACTACCTGTAGCCAAGCCAGCACGGACACCATTAAGTCTACTACTGACCACCTGTAGCCAAGCCAGCACGGACACCATTAAGTCTACTACTGACTACCTGTAGCCAAGCCAGCAGGGACACCATGCAGTCTACTACTGACCACCTGTAGCCAAGCCAGCACGGACACCATGCAGTCTACTACTGACCACCTGTAGCCAAGCCAGCACGGACACCATGCAGTCTACTACTGACTACCTGTAGCCAAGCCAGCACGGACACCATGCAGTCTACTACTGACTACCTGTAGCCAAGCCAGCAGGGACACCATACAGTCTACTACTGACCACCTGTAGCCAAGCCAGCAGGGACACCATGCAGTCTACTACTGACTACCTGTAGCCAAGCCAGCACGGACACCATGCAGTCTACTACTGACTACCTGTAGCCAAGCCAGCACGGACACCATGCAGTCTACTACTGACTACCTGTAGCCAAGCCAGCACGGACACCATGCAGTCTACTACTGACCACCTGTAGCCAAGCCAGCACGGACACCATGCAGTCTACTACTGACCACCTGTAACCAAGCCAGCACGGACACCATGCAGTCTACTACTGACTACCTGTAGCCAAGCCAGCACGGACACCATGCAGTCTACTACTGACTACCTGTAGCCAAGCCAGCAGGGACACCATACAGTCTACTACTGACCACCTGTAGCCAAGCCAGCAGGGACACCATGCAGTCTACTACTGACTACCTGTAGCCAAGCCAGCACGGACACCATTAAGTCTACAACTGACCACCTGTAGCCAAGCCAGCACGGACACCATGCAGTCTACCACTGACCACCTGTAACCAAGCCAGCACGGACACCATGCAGTCTACTACTGACTACCTGTAGCCAAGCCAGCACGGACACCATTAAGTCTACTACTGACTACCTGTAGCCAAGCCAGCACGGACACCATGCAGTCTACAACTGACCACCTGTAGCCAAGCCAGCACGGACACCATGCAGTCTACCACTGACCACCTGTAACCAAGCCAGCACGGACACCATGCAGTCTACTACTGACTACCTGTAGCCAAGCCAGCACGGACACCATGAAGTCTACTACTGACTACCTGTAGCCAAGCCAGCACGGACACCATGCAGTCTACAACTGACCACCTGTAGCCAAGCCAGCACGGACACCATGCAGTCTACCACTGACCACCTGTAGCCAAGCCAGCACGGACACCATTAAGTCTACTACTGACTACCTGTAGCCAAGCCAGCAGGGACACCATGCAGTCTACTACTGACAGAGACAGAGATATGCTGTTTAATTAATCTGACAGAGATAGCGATATGAGAGACAAGATAACACAATATATTAATGCAAGATGAAGAAAACATTCATTTGACCACCTGCTGTTAAACCAACAGCGATGCCATTGGACCCAGATACTGCTAGATAGAGATAAACCTAGATTGTATTACATCTATGGAATGATAGTTAGAAAATATGAAAATATGAAAAAGTCCAAATTGTGTGAATATTTAGGCACTGTACAGGGAGTTGATTATTCTGAGCTTTGTATTTCATATGATGTCCATGGAGGAGGTGTCAGTGCTGCCATCGATTAATCACTCTGTTGAATAAGTCATATCTATCTTCAATAAATAATGATTATCTTATTAAAACAGAGAGATTTGGAAGAAGATGAAATTACATCTGTTATTGGTTTTACTGAAATAGGTGCTCTTCCAACTAACTACTTTGACTGAGGTAGAGGGCTTTATACACACACACACACACACATAAAGACAAACACACACACACACACAAACACACTGATCTAAAGCATGGATGGGGG
>NC_138302.1:14680000-14715000 GCF_965601325.2 Salmo salar
GACACAGATAAACAGAGAGAAACAGAGACACAGATAAACAGAGACACAGATAAACAGAGAGAAACAGAGACACAGATAAACAGAGAGAAACAGAGACACAGATACAACAGAGAGAAACAGAGACACAGATAAACAGAGAGAAACAGAGACACAGATAAACAGAGACACAGATAAACAGAGATAAACAGAGACACAGAGACACAGATAAACAGAGACACAGATAAACAGAGAGAAACAGAGAGAAACAGAGACACAGACACAGATAAACAGGGAGAAACAGAGAAAAACAGAGAGAAACAGAGACACAGATAAACAGAGAGAAACAGAGACACAGATAAACAGAGAGAAACAGAGACACAGATAAACAGAGACACAGATAAACAGAGATAAACAGAGACACAGAGACACAGATAAACAGAGACACAGATAAACAGAGAGAAACAGAGAGAAACAGAGACACAGATAAACAGAGAGAAACAGAGACACAGATAAACAGAGAGAAACAGAGACACAGATAAACAGAGAGAAACAGAGACACAGAGACACAGATAAACAGAGAGAAACAGAGAGAAACAGAGACACAGACACTGATAAACAGGGAGAAACAGAGAAACAGAGACACAGATAAACAGAGAGAAACAGAGACACAGAGACACAGATAAACAGAGAGAAACAGAGACACAGAGACACAGAGACACAGATAAACAGAGAGAAACAGAGACACAGATAAACAGAGACACAGAGACACAGATAAACAGAGAGAAACAGAGACACAGACACAGATAAACAGGGAGAAACAGAGAAACAGAGACACAGATAAACAGAGAGAAACAGAGACACAGAGACACAGATAAACAGAGAGAAACAGAGACACAGAGACACAGATAAACAGAGAGAAACAGAGACACAGATAAACAGAGACACAGAGACACAGATAAACAGAGAGAAACAGAGACACAGAGACACAGAGACACAGATAAACAGAGAGAAACAGAGACACAGATAAACAGAGACACAGATAAACAGAGAGAAACAGATAAACAGAGAGAAACAGAAACACAGAGACACAGATAAACAGAGAGAAACAGAGAGAAACAGAGACACAGACACAGATAAACAGGGAGAAACAGAGAAACAGAGAGAAACAGAGACACAGACACAGATAAACAGGGAGAAACAGAGAAACAGAGACACAGATAAACAGAGAGAAACAGAGACACAGAGACACAGATAAACAGAGAGAAACAGAGACACAGAGACACAGAGACACAGATAAACAGAGAGAAACAGAGACACAGACACAGAGACACAGATAAACAGAGAGAAACAGAGAGAAACAGAGACACAGAGAAACAGAGAGAAACAGAGACACAGAGAAACAGAGAGAAACAGAGACACAGAGACACAGATAAACAGGGGGAGACAGAGACACAGAGACACAGATAAACAGAGAGAAACAGAGACACAGAGAAACAGAGACACAGAGACACAGAGAGAAACAGAGACACAGAGACACAGATAAACAGGGGGAGACAGAGACACAGAGAAACAGAGACACAGAGACACAGATTAACAGAGACACAGATAAACAGAGAGAAACAGAGACACAGAGACACAGAGAAACAGAGACACAGAGACACAGATAAACAGAGAGACACAGAGACACAGAGACACAGATAAACAGAGAGAAACAGAGACACAGAGACACAGAGACACAGATAAACAGAGAGAAACAGAGACACAGACACAGAGACACAGATAAACAGAGAGAAACAGAGAGAAACAGAGACACAGAGAAACAGAGAGAAACAGAGACACAGAGAAACAGGGGGAGACAGAGACACAGAGACACAGATAAACAGAGAGAAACAGAGACACAGAGAAACAGAGACACAGAGACACAGAGAGAAACAGAGACACAGAGACACAGATAAACAGAGACACAGAGACACAGAGAGAAACAGAGACACAGAGACACAGATAAACAGGGAGAGACAGAGACACAGAGAAACAGAGACACAGAGACACAGATTAACAGAGACACAGATAAACAGAGAGAAACAGAGACACAGAGACACAGAGAAACAGAGACACAGAGACACAGATAAACAGAGAGACACAGAGACACAGAGACACAGATAAACTGAGAGAAACGTGGGCTGTATCTTCTCTTCCCTGCTGCATATTTTTGTTGACGTGATTTGTTTCCATTTAGCTGTTGTTGTTTGTTTGTTGTTTGTTTGTTGTGATGTTGATTCAGCTAGAGGGTTTCTTTATTGTACCCTAATGGCTGTAATTATGCTAATGAGAAAAGTGTGTGTGTGTGTGTGTGTGTGTGTGTGTGTGTGTGTGTGTGTGTGTGTGTGTGTGTGTGTGTGTGTGTGTGTGTGTGTGTGTGTGTGTGTACATTCCCTTGTGAACACACTGTACGATTCAGAGCATCTGCCTTAATAATTCTTTCTCTCTAAACTTGAGGACTGAAACATCTCTAAGCATTGCTCTGGGAACCAACAGTTCCTAGAGCTACTGCCTTCTTCTGGGGTGAGAGCAGGGTAACATGTTATAATAACTCATCTATACACACACACACACAAGACAACAGATACAAAGTGACTAATCCCCCATCTCTCTCTCTCTCTCTCTCTCTCTCTCTCTCTCTCTCTCTCTCTCTCTCCCCCCCCCCTCTCTCTCTCTCTCTCTCTCCCCACCTCTCTCTCTCTCTCTCTCCCCTCTCTCTCTCTCTCTCTCCCCACCTCTCTCTCTCTCTCTCTCTCTCTCTCCCTCTCTCTCTCTCTCGCTCTCTCTCGCTCTCTCTCGCTCTCTCTCTCTCTCTCCCCCTCTCTCTCTCTTGCTCTCTCTCTCCCCCCTCTATCTCTCTCTCTCCCCTCCCTCTCTCTCCCTCTCTCTTTCTCTCCCCCCTCTCTCTCGCATCCTGTTGAAGTAAAAGAGGAGTTCTTGTGTGCATTCCACATTAAACATGTACATCTGAGAGAAGAATAATAGGCTTTTCCACAAGTTCTTTGTAGTATCATCCAAGGCTTGTTTGTGCCAGTGCATTTATCCAGCACATTAGCCCTCATTGTTGTGTTCCACAAAGGAGAGAGAGAGAGACCCAACCAAATCATGAGAAAACAAAAAGTGAATTACTTCACACACTGGAAAGAATTAGCAAAAAAACAAAGCAAACTAGAATGCTATTTGGCCCTAAAAAGAGAGTACACAGTGGCAGAATGCCTGACCACTGTGACTGAGCCAAACTTAAGGAAAGCTTTGACTATGTACAGACTCAGTGAGCATAGCCTTGCTATTGAGAAAGGCTGTTGTCGGCAGACCTGGCTCTCAAGAGAAGACAGGCTATGTGCACACTGCCCACAAAATGAGATGGAAACTGAGCTGCACTTCCTAACCTCCTGCCAAATGTATGACCATATTAGAGACACATATTTCCCTCAGATTACACAGATCCACAAAAATTCTAAAACAAACCCGATTTTGACCAACTCCCATATCTATTGAGTGAAATACCACAGTGTGCCATCACAGCAGCAAGATTTGTGACCTGTTGCTACAAGAAAAGGTCAACCAGTGAAGAACAAACACCATTGTAAATACAACCCATATTTCTGCTTTTTTATTTTTCCTTTTGTACTTTAACTATTTGTACATCGTTACAACACTGAGTGAGAGTGAGTTTTTATAAAACCTTTATTTTATACTCAAGTGTTAACATAAATAATGACACACTGCCTTTTCAGAAATGAAACACCAAATGTATTTCTAAAAGAAAAAAAAAAAATATTAAAATAAATACTAAAATAACATAAAAAATTTAAAAAATAACAAATAAAAAAATAAAAATACTAAAGAACATATACATTCGACTTATTTCATCAACAAAAAATAGTTTCCCCTCCTCTACAAAACAAAGCGCTCCTTCGTATGCCCACGTCTCCTCAAACAATGGGAGATCTTTTACAGCTGAGAAGAACTCAAAATCCACTTTTATTCTTGTTTTCACTAATCCTTTAAAAACACATCTTACATCCTGCCCATATCCCGTTTCTATCTTATGTTTCCTACTCAGCTTGTCCCAAAATAAAATGTAACAGTTGACATTTTCTTTTCTGTTGCTTTCTATATTGAAACCCCAAAATAAAAACAGTGTTATTGAAAATCTCCCCTACAGCTTTAAACAAAGACTCCAGCATTTCCAAGAGAGGTTTTATCCTCTCACACTCCATAAAACAGTGAAAAATGGTTTCTCTTATATTACAAAAAGGACATCCATCTCCAACATCTGAGTTAATGACAGATACAAAAGCATTAACTGCAATGATGCCATGCAAAACCCTCCATTGCATATCACCAGTACCCTTTTGTAACGGTGGCTTGTACAGTGCTCTCCATGCTGGCTTTACCTTGTCATCAATGCCCAATTTTACCCTCCATGGAGTGTCTTTTCTATTTTTCAATTTATCTTTATTCAACACCTTGACACACCCCTTATATAAGTCTTTCCCATTCACCTCATCCAAACCCACCTCTTCCAACCCTCTCAAATCCAGTAATATCGCCTTTCTTTCTGACTCTGGGATATTTGGTGTAATCCCTAGTCTTGGAAATGAGACGTCTTCATCTTGTACCTTCTTCTTGTGGCTATGAAGCATACCCCACTCTTCTGCTGACATAGCCTTCCTGCAGCTTCCCAGCAGTTGTCCTACAATCCTTTCCGACCTCACCCCCAAATGTTCAGCCACCCATCTTCCATCCATTAAGGCGGGCCCAGCCATGGCCATTAACTGTTTTAAGGTGATGATTTTGCCCTTCACCAGAATCTTGGAAAAATGTGGAACAGCTGCAGTTGTGCAATCCAGTCTTGCCCCATACACCAGAGGTTCCTCCAACAGCCAATGCACTGACTCCGCTGAAGTTCGTCTGGACACCTTCATTATGCTCCACACCCTAAGAAGGCCTTTGTAAAACGGAGGTATTCCCTCCCTAGAAATCTGGCTACTATCAACCAAAAATAAAGTTTTCTTTAAACCTAATCCTCTAACCTGCTGTAATACAAGATCTGCCACCTCTCTCCAAACCACATTTTCCGGTCCATAAAGCAACCTTTGAATAAACTGCAACCGGAAAGCAGCAGCCCTACTAGCAAGATGTACAAGACCTTGTCCCCCCTCCTCTTTTGACAAATACAAAACACTTTGTGGAACCTAGTGATATTTATCCCAAAAGAAATCCACAATTATTGCCTGTATCTTAGCCAGAAGGCCAGATGGTGGTTCTAAAACTGACAACCGATGCCACAGTGCAGAGGCAATCACATTGTTAACTATAATAGTGCGCCCCCTATATGACATACGAGATAGCAACCAACGCCATCTCCTTATCCTCCCTTCCACCATTTCAACCACCCCAATCCAATTTTTTTCCATAGTACCCTCATCTCCTAGGTACACTCCAAGATACTTAAAACCTCCCTTACACCATTCCAGCCCCCCTGGCAAAGCCATGATCCCTCCAGACCATTCTCCAATCTGTAAAGCACAACTCTTTTCCCAATTTACCTTTGCAAAGGATATTCCCCTAAAACGATCAACCATTAGACTCAAACTATCCACCTCCGCTTGATTTTTCACCAAAATAACTACATCATCAGCATAGGCTGAGAGACGAATAGGAGGAATATCCCTTGAAAGGTACACCCCTTCAATGCGACTTCTAATGCTATTTAGTAGTGGCTCTATAGCAATGGCATATAACATTCCCGACAAAGAACATCCCTGCCTAATACCTCTACACACTTAAAAAGGAGCACTCAAACCACCGTTAACTTTCAATACACTTTCAATGTCACCATATATCACCTCTATCATGGCAATAAAACCAGAGCTGAACCCAAACGCCTCCAAAGTGTGCCATAAATATTGATGTTCAACTCGGTCAAATGCCTTTTCCTGATCAATTGAAATTAGACCAGCATCCAACCCAATAGCCCTAGAGACGTCCAAAAAATCACGAATCAGAGAAATGTTATCCCCTATCTGCCTGCCAGGAACACAGTAGGACTGGTCCGTATGTATGATTTGCCCCATCACCTCCCTCAACCTGTTGGACAAAGCCTTGGACAGGATCTTATAATCAGTGCACAATAAAGCCACTGGCCTCCAGTTCTTCACCTCCCTAGGGTCACCTTTTTTGGGCAGTAGGGTGAGGACAGCCCTTCTGCAGCTTATTGGTAGTAACCCTCCGGTTAAACTATCATTAACTACTGCTAGCCAATCCTCTCCCAACATAGCCCAAAAAGACTTAAAAAAGTCAACGGGAAGCCCATTGATCCCTAGTCTTGGAAATGAGTGGTGCCCTTCCATTTTCCATGCCTTTTAATGCAGTGTATAACTCCTGCAAAGACAATGGTTGCTCAAGCTCAACCTGAGCTTCTGCAGCCACCTGTGGGAGCCCATCAAGGAACTGTTGTGTCACTGTTTTATCCTCTTTGTACTCACACTTGTAGAGCTCAGCATAGAACTCTACTGCCCTCTTTCTAATTTCACTAGGTCTAGTGAGCTCTTGTCCAACAGCTGATTTGAGACAATGAATCATTTTTCTTTGTCCATTCTTTTTCTCTAAACCAAAGAAAAATTTGGATGAGGCATCCATTTCAGAGATTCCCTGAAACTTACTTCTCACCAATGCCCCCTGTGCTCTGATACCCAGCAGGTCTGCCAATGCAGCTTTTTTCCTCTTGAGGGCCTGAGTGTGGCCTCGATCTCCTGTGGTCTCAACCAACGTCTTGAGGTCCACTATTTCAGTCTCTAGGGCTTTCATTGATCTGTTGATATCCTTGGTGACATTCCTTGTGTATTGCTTACAGAATTGTTGAATCTGGATTTTCCCTATATCCCACCACTGTTGAAGGGATACAAAACTGGCCTTTTGAGACCTCCACCTCTCCCAGAAAAAACTAAAACATTTCCTGAAGTGAGCATCACTCAATAAAGTTATATTAAAATGCCAGTATGCGCTTTTAGGTTTTACATCGTTAATGAACACCACCTCTATTATTAAACAATGATCAGAAAATCCCACTGGGGTCATCACACTTGATTTACAGACCTGAGATTGATGCTCAAAACAATAAAACCTATCTAACCTGGCCATAGAGATGGTGTTCTCTCTCACATGCACCCAGGTATACTGCCTTGTGCCTGCATGTTGACTCCGCCAAATATCACACAGTTCATTTGTTACAATGAGACGTTTTTAAAAAGTCCTTGAGGCTATATGAGGTTCTTTGTGATTTCGATCTAAATCACTGACTGTGCAGTTAAAATCCCCAGCAATAAATAAATAATCTTCATTGTTACATTTCTCAATGGTATTTGATAATGTCTCTAAAAAGCATACCCTCTCAACTGCCACCACTGGGGCATATACATTTATCAGACACATAGTGATGTTTTCATACCTTACTCTAACTTTTAATAACCTCCCCTCAACTACCTCTTCAACCTCATATGACAAAGGCAAAAACCCTTTTGAGAACAAGATGGCCACACCCCCACTTTTTGAGTTTTTATGACTACACACCACTGTCCCCCCCCCACTCCTGTTGCCACATAACTTCATTTTCCAAATTACTATGCGTTTCTTGTAGAAAAATTATGTCACTTCCCTTTCCCCTAATTAACTCATACACTATGGCTCTTTTTTTAACGTCTCTTGCCCCATTTACGTTTAAAGGTGAAATCTTAAAACTGCTCATGGATGAAAAAAAAATACAGAGGAAGACCCAGAAACCACATCTCTTTACAGAGTTAAAGCTGCGACTGAACTCTTTCATTTTCTTTAGAATTTACATCACTTATCACTCTCTTGACCACTTTCTTGAGTCTAGCAATTTCAGGGCTTGTCAAACCTCCACCCGTTATTTTTGACATCAAAAACTTTGCTGATTCAATAAACAATTCACTTTCAGGGAAAAAAATCTGTTACATTATAATCCTGCATATATTTCTTCCCTTTTGTCAACTTCAGAAATTGACGTACCTTCTCAATCCCATACCTCCCTTCCACCCCATTTATCTCACTATTTTGTTGTGACGCGTCAGATGACTCACTCTCGCTATCCTCCCCAGAAGAAAACTCCACCATCTCTACCACCTGTTTATCTTCAAGTGATTTATCAATCTCTACCTTCCTCTTGGAATTAGACCCTTCACCACCCCTTACATTCTTCCTCTTACTCCTCGGTACTTTGAAAACAGCTGCTTCCTTTTCCATTATTTCAATCTCCTCTTGACCTCCAATTTCATTTTCCAGCACCACCTCAGCGACGGCAGTCGCAATCTCACCGACTGTTTCCCCTCCCTCTTTGTTCTGATCTACCACAATTGCCCCCGTATCCACACTGCCTTCCTCTCCTACTTTTCCTACCACATCTGCCCACCTTCTCCCTTCCTCTGCACCCTTAGCATGTTCATCCCTTTGCGGTGGTGAGTTAGCTGCACCAGCACTAGAGCTGCTACCGGGCTCTGCGTGCTCATTCTCGGGACAATTACGCACCAAATGCCCCTCTCTTCCACAGCCAAAGCATTTCATTGATTCAGTAGAAGCGTAGAAGACATAATCAAATCCATCAATCTTAAAACTGAATGCTAAATTCAGTTCATCAGTGTCCTTTTTTAAAATCATATGCCCTTGTCTCCTATGAGACACGACATGTTTCAGCAATGGAGATTTGCATCCAAAAAGAACCTTCTTTATTGTTGATACAATTTGACCATGACGAGATAACTCTCGCTCCAACACTTCATCTCTAACAAATGGTGGCACATTAGAAAGTATAACTTTCTTTGCCGGATTCATAAGCGGAAATACCGGTGTCTGTGTCTCCCGCAACACAACACCACTCTCAACTATCTTATTCACCTTTTCAATAGAATCTAAGAATATCACTACAGCGCTATTCATCCTTGAGGCTGATTTGATACTATCATACCCAATGATAGCACCCACTGCCAAGCTACATTCTTCCACTGAACACCCGGCCGCAGCAGGAATCTTTACTCCATGTCGCCGACTAAGTTTTTCAAACTCCAAACTTCCGCGAGTGGCCATTGCAACCAGCCCAACCCGCTGGTTGTGCCCTCGCGAAAACCAACCTCAACAATCCCACCACCCCTATACGTGCTTAGTGATATTTAGACAAGATACCCTTAAAACAACTAAACTAATCAACATATATATATATATATATATATATATATATATATATTATATATATATATATATATATATATATATACACACACCAAAACCCAATAGAGTGAAGATAATTCCAGTCGCTCTCACAATCACTCCTGCTTCACGACTCACTCCCAGCATGCACTCCAACCAACGAGAGAGAGGGAGAGAAAAGGGAGAGTAAAACATGAGCCTATCACAATAATTAAAACAAAATGTCAAGAAAACTGTAGGCTAATATTTATAATTATTTATCATTACTGCATGTCAGAGGCAGGAAAAATGAACAAATGGACTTGAAAAAGGGTGGTACGACCTACACTCCAAGTTGCGTGTGGTTTGCCCAGAAGACTGACATTTTGCCAAAGCAGAGATGAGTGGCCGCCACCGAGACGTGCTGGACAGCAGTGGACGCATAAATTCTGGCATAATGACAATCGCCAAATGTCGTTACACTTTGTGTTGTTTTGTGTAACAGAAGTCTCTATCCAGTCACCACTGTTAGAAGGCTGAGAATATCCTGCTAGTGGATGAACCTGGTCAAGGTATTTATTTATTTAACTAGGCAAGTCATTTACAATGACAGCTTACCCTGGCCAAACCCTAACCCGGATGACGCTGGGCCAATTGTGCGCCGCCCTATGGGACTCCCAATCACGGCCGGTTGTGATACAGCCTGGAATCCAACAAGAGTCTGAAGTGATGCATCTAGCACTGAGATGCAGTGCCTTAGACCGCTGCACCAATATCACATTTACATAGGTATTCAGACAATTTACTCAGTACTTTGTTGAAGCACCTTAAGCAGTAATTACAGCCTTGAGTCTTCTCAAGCTACAAGCTTGGCACACCTGTATTTGGGGAGTTTCTCCCATTTTTCTCTGCAGATCCTCTCAAGCTCTCTCAGGTTGGATGGGGAGCGTCACTGCACAGCTATATTCAGGTCTCACCAGAGATGTTCGATCGAGTTCAAGTCCGGGTTCTGGCTGGGTCACTCAAGGACATTCAGAGACTAGTCCTGAATCCACTCCTGCATTGTCTTGGCTGTCCTGTTGTCCTGCTGGAAAATGTACCTTTGCCCCAGTCTGATGTCCTGAGTGCGCTGGAGCAGGTTTTCATCAAGGATCTCTCTGTACTTTGCACCGATCATCTTTGCCTCGATCCTGACTAGTCCTTTGCCGCTGAAAAAAATCCCCACAGCTTGATGCTGCCACCACCATGCTTCAACGTTGGGATGGTGCCAGGTTTCCTCCAGATGTGACACTTGGCATTCAGGCCAAAGAGTTTAATCTTGGTTTCTTCAGAACAGAGAGACCAGAGAGTCCTTTTGGTACCTTCTGGCAAACTCCAAGCATGCTGTCATGTGCCTTTTACTGAGGAGTGGCTTCCGTCTGGCCACTCTACCATAAAGGCCTGATTGGTGGAGTGCTGCAGAGATGGTTGTCCTTCTGGAAGGTTATCCCATCTCCTCAGAGGAACTCCAGAGCTCTGTCAGAGTTACCATCAGGTTCTTGGTCACCTCCCTAACCAAGGCCCTTCTCCCACGATTGCTCAATTTGGCCGGGCAGCCAGCTTTATGAAGAATCTTGGGGGATCCAAACTTCTTCCATTTAAGAATGATGGAGGCCACTGTATTATTGGGGACCTTTAATGCTGCAGAAATGTTTTGGTACCCTTCCCCAGATCTGTGCCTTGACACAATCTTGTCTCTGAGCTTCCTTCGACCACATGGCTTGGTTTTTGCTCTGACATGTACTGTCAACTTTAGGACAGGTGTGTGCCTTTCCAAATCATGTCCAATCAATTGAATTTACCACAGGTGTACCAATCAAGTTGTAGAAACATCTCAAGGATGATCAATGGAAACAGGATGCACCTGAGCTCAATTTCGAATCTCACATCAAAGGGTCTGAATACTTTATCAGTTTTTTATTTTTAATAAATTTGCAAACATTTCTAAAAACCTGTTTTTGCTTTGTCATTATGGGATATTTTGTGTAGATTGCTGAGGAAATAGTTTCATATAATCCATTTTAGAATGAGGCTGTAACGTAACAACGTGGAAAAAGTCAAAGGATCTGAAGGCTCTGTATATCGCTGTAAATCACTGTATATTGCTGTATATCACTGTATATCACAGTATATCCCTGTATATCACTGTATATCCCTGTATATTGCTGTATATCGCTGTATATTGCTGTATATCAGAAGCTTCTGATAGGCTAATTGACATCGTTTCAGTCAATTGGAGGTGTACCTGTAGATGTATTTCAAGGCCTACTTTCAAACTTTGCTTGACATCATGGGAAAATCTAAAGAAATCAGCCCAAAATTGTAGACCTCCTCAAGTCTGGTTCATCCTTGGGAGCAATTTCCAAATGCCTGAAGGTACCACGTTCATCTGTACAAACAATAGTACGCAAGTATAAACACCATGGGACCATGCAGCCATCATACCGCTCAGGAAGGAGAGGCGTTCTGTCTCCTAGAGATAAACATACTTTGGTGTGAAAAGTGCAAATCAATCCCAGAACAACAGCAAAGGACCTTGTGAAGATGCTGGAGGAAACAGATACAAAAGTATCTATATCCAGTGTAAAACGAGTCCTATATCGACATAACCTGAACGGCCGCTCAGCAAGGAAGAAGCCACTGCTCCAAAACCACCATAAAAAAGACAGACCACTGGGAATGTGGTAAAAGAAATATAAACTGAAATAAATCATTCTCTCTACTATTATTCTGACATTTCACATTCTTAAAATAAAGTGGTGATCCTAACTGACCTAAGACAGGGAATTTTTACTAGGATCAAATGTCAGGAATTGTGAAAAACTGAGTTTAAATGTATTTGGCTAAGGTGTATGTAAACTTTCGACTTCAACTGTACATGTTATTGTACTTTTGAAAAGGAACATAAGCTCTGAACATAACTGTCAATGTTCTTTAAAACTACATCATTTCTTTATTTACTCTGTTCAGTTACTTTTCTTCATATAATTCGAAAATATAATTTTAAGGAAAAGAGACGCATTCACTGTTTTGCAAGTGGGAGAAGAATGAGAGAGAGAGAGAGAGAGAGAGAGAGAGCGAGAGAGAGAGAGAGAGAGAGAGAGAGAGAGAGAGAAAGAGAGAGAGAGAGAAGAGAGAGAGAGAGAGAGAGAGAGAGAGAGAGAGAGAGAGGGGGGAAGAAGTTTGGTTTATCTTGTTTAATTAGCTGACTTCACAATGGGAAGATGATGCAAAGCTATTTGTCCCTGTGGCGTATTCTCATTGATTTTCTAAGTGTGTGGTTTATGTGTGTGTGTGTTCTTGCGTGTGTGTGTGTCTGTCAGTGTATATCTGTGTTTGTGTGTGTGCGGGCGGGCGCTTGCGCGCACACATGTGTGTGTGTGTGTGTGTGTGTGCATGCGTGCGTTTGTGTGTGTGTGTGCGTGCGTTTGTGCGTGTGTGTGCGTGCGTGCGTTTATGTGTGTGTGTGTGTGTGTGCGTGTGTGTGTTCGTGCGTTTTTGTGTGTGTGTGTGAGTCCGTTTGTGTGTGTGCATGCGTTTGTGTGTGTGTGTGCTTGCGTTTGTGTGTGTGCGTGCATTCGGTGTGTGTGTGTGTGTGTGTGTGTGTGTGTGTGTGTGTGTGTGTGTGTGTGTGTGTGTGTGTGTGTGTGTGTGTGTGTGTGTGTGTGCGTGTGTGCGTGTGTGTGTGTCTGTCAGTGTATATCTGTGTTTGTTTGTGCATGCATGTGTGTCTGTCAGTGTGTGTGTCTGTCAGTGTGTGTGTGTGTAAGTGTTTGTTTGTGTGTGTCAGATGCATATAGTAGAGCTCAAGGAGACATCTTGTCCGATGTTGTATTGCTCCACACACACACACACACACACCCTCAGGGTATGCTCCTTAACATACTGTTGGTTATTCACATCATGAATAAGCTTGCTGCGTTTTACACTTAGCTAGTTAGCTAGCTAGATAATGAACTAACTGCAATTATCATAAACCATTATTATCTAGCTAGCTACCGTATCTAAATATCTGTCAGATGTAAAGTAAGCAGGATCGTGGCATGTCAGAAACAATGCATGTTAGCTAGCTAGCTGATGTTAGCTATAGCACACTAGCTAGCTAACGAGCTAATGCAGATGTAACTCGGCAGTGAAGCATACTTTCAGAATTAAGGTTCTTCTTCTACAATTAATAGGGTTGTCATCATTCACTACCATGTCTGTGTGTGTGTGTGTGTGTGTGTGAGTGTGTGCGTGCGTGCATGTGTGTGTGCGTGCGTGCGTGTGTACGTGTGTGTGTGCGTATGCGTGTGTGTGTGGTGTATTGCTAATCACCTTATTTGAAGCAGTTTGGCTGAAAAATTTGCCCAGCCTCGATCACAGGCTGCGTCTGGCTAAGCTAGCAGCTAACTACAGTCAAATAAGGAGCATGTTATCGTTGATGTCATGATGGAATGAGTCGAGGTAGCGATTGTTAGTGAAATGATGCGTGGTGCCATAATATAAATAATAGCTATAAATTCACATGGATGCCGTGTCATTTGTCGTAACCATTGCCGTTCATATTTTTGGTGTCCACTAGTTCCACTCGTTTTTTGACAAGTGTCTCAACTAAAATATTATAATATAACAGACAATATTAAAAAATGGGACAAAGTGAATATAAGTTGTTACTTGCATCCGTAGCATTTTGTATGAATTTGAGTGGTTATATAACAATACATTTTGCGCTGAATACAACAGGTGTAGACCTTACCGTGAAATGCTTACTTACATGCCCTGAACCAACAGTACAGTTAAGAAATATTTACTAAATAAACTAAAGTAAAAAATAAAATAAAAAGCAACACAATAAAATAACAATAACGAGGCTATATACAGGGGGTACTGGTACCGAGTCAATATGCGGGGGTACACGTTAGTGGAGGTAATTTGTACATGTCTGTAGGGGTAATGTTGACAGAATGGCTGCGAGACAGAGAGACTGTTGCTGTTCTCCCAGGTAAGGTCTTGCTTCTGGAACCACTGAAGACCCCAGTATTCAGTCAGGAAGCTTGAAGAGGACGTGTGTCACCATCTAGGCCCATGTCACAGTACGCAGTGGCCTGATAGGGAGATGACAATACATGTATTATGTACCTTGAATTACCAAAGCCATGTTCACTGCACATGTTAATCAACAATTCAACCCTTTTGTTATAGTGTCATTGATATGGATATTCACATACAAATACTCAGTTCATAAGCATTGACTGTAATACCTCTAGGGTCCTGTGGTGAAAGACTGGTATTGGTCAACATCTTTTTTCCCTGGCCCGTATTCACAAAGTGTCTTCAGAGTAGGACTAGTGATCTAGGACCAGCTACCCCTTATCCATGTAATCGTATTCATTGTGATATAAGGCAATGCGTATCCAATAAGGCAATACGTATCCTAAAATCAGTAGTCCTACTCTGAGATGCTTTGTGAATACGAGCCCTGGTCTGTCTGCATTCTGCCCTAGTCTGTCTGCATTCTGTCCTCATCTGTCTGCATGCAACCCTGATCTGTCTGCATTCTGCCCTCATCTGTCTGCATGCAGCCCTGATCTGTCTGCATGCAGCCCTGATCTGTCTGCATGCTGCCCTGATCTGTCTGCATGCTGCCCTGATCTGTCTGCATGCGGCCCTGATCTGTCTGCATGCGGCCCTGATCTGTCTGCATTCTGCTCTCATCTGTCTGCATGCTGCCCTGATTTGTCTGCATGCTGCCCTGATCTGTCTGCATGCTGCTTTCTAGTGATCTAACTCTCTCTTCATCTGAAACGCAACAACACCAAAAACATGAGTAAGAATTAGCCTAGTCATTCAGTAACTTAGTTAACTAATGAAACACTCATGTCAAGCCTATTCAGACACATTATACCCAAACAACAGCCTATTTGCAGTAAAATCTAGAGGGGCACTTTTCTTGCCAACTTTTTCAGTCACCAGCATCAATAAACAAGCAGAGGAACGAAGTAGTTTGAAAAAAAGTGTTCACAATTGTCAATATTATAGCAAGCAAATATATAGTTGTTATTTTCTGGAAACCTAGCAACAGTCCACTTAGCTAGCTAAGGTGGCGAACTCAGACTGGTGGTGGGAGTTCTTTGGGATAGGGGGCAGTATTTATCACATCTGGATGAAAAGCGTGCCTAGAGTAAACTCCCTGCTACTCAGGCCCAGAAGCTAGGATATGCATATTATTAGTCGATTTGAATAGAAAACACTCTGAAATTTCTAAAACTGTTTGAATGATGTCTGTGAGTATAACAGAACTCATATGGCAGGTGAAAACGTAGAAAAATCCAACCAGGAAGTGGGAAATCTGAGGTTTGTAGTTTTTCAAGTGATTGCCTATCCAATATAGAGTGTAAATGGGGACAGATTGCACTTCCTAAGGCTTCCACTAGATGTCAACAGTCTTTAGAACGTTGTTTCAGGCTTCTATTGTTTAACATGTTTCTACGAACTAAAGGAACTTTTTTTACTTTTCGTCTGGACTTAGTGCCCGCGCCTTGTGCATTTGGATTGGTGAACTAAACGCTTGAAGAAAAAGGAGGTATTTGGACATAAATAGTGACTTTATCAAACAAAACAAACATTTATTGTGGAACTGGGATTCCTGGGAGTGCATTCCGATGAAGATCATCAAAGTTAAGTGAATATTTATAACGCTATTTCTGACTTTTACTGACTCCACAACATGGCGGGTATCTGTATGGCTTGTTTTGGTGGCTGAGCGCTGTACTCAGATTATCGCATGGTGTACTTTCACCGTAAAGCTTTTTTGAAATCTGACACAGCGATTGCATTAAGGAGAAGTTTATCTATAATCCTATGCGTAACACTTGTATCTTTCATCAATGTTTATGATGAGTATTTCTGTAAATTGATGTGGCTCTCTGCAAAATCACCGGTTGTTTTGGAAGCAAAACATTACTGAACATAACGTGCCAATGTAAACTGAGATTTTTGGATATAAATATGAACTTTATCGAACAAAACATACATGTTGTCACGGTTGTCGTTGGGAAAGGAGGACCAAAATGCAGCAGAAATAAGTGTACTCATCCTCTTTATTAAATAAAGAAGGAAAACTGAAAACAACAAACACGTACACTGAAACACTACGACAAACTAACAGTCTGGCAAGGCACACGGCTAAACACAGAACAATCTCCCACAAAATACAAACACAAACACACCCTAATATATGGGACTCTCAATCAAAGGCAAATAGACCACACCTGCCTTCAATTGAGTCTCCACCCCAATTACCTAAACATAGAACCAGACTCACTAGACTAAACATAGAATTACATGAATATCAAACAGTGCCCAAAAACCCCGGAATACATAAATCAAATGCCCTTCTAGAAAAACACCACCCCGAACCACATAAAACAAATACCCTCTGCCACGTCCTGACCAAACTACAATAACAATTAACCCTTATACTGGCCAGGACATGACACATGTATTGTGTAACATGAAGTCCTATGAGTGCCATCTGATGAAGATCATCAAAGGTTAGTGATTCATTTTGTCTCTATTTCTGCTTTTTGTGACTCCTCTCTTTGGCTGGAAAATGGCTGTATGTTTTTTTGTGACTAGGGGCTGTCCTCAGATAATCGCATGGTATGCTTTCACCGTAAAGCCTTTTTGAAATCGGACACTGTGGTTGGATTAACAAGAAGTTTATCTTTAAAATGGTGTATAATACTTGTATGTTTGAGGAATTTTAATTATGAGATTTCTGTTGTTTGAATTTGGCGCCCTGCACTTTCACTGGATGTGTGTCAGGTGGGACAGTAGCGTCCCACCTAGCCTAGAGAGGTTTTAACTAACTCTCTCCCAGCAGGTTCAATCTAGCTAGCTAGCTAATGACCTTTTATCAACTTTATCAATCAGATGGATAGCTTAGCAAGCATAGCTATTCATTTTCCTCTAGCATCTAAAGTTGCCTGACACAGCTTGCCAGTTACTAGTAATGTGGGATGAATAAGTCAGAAGCCAGCTAGCAATGCCAAGTTCAAGGTTTTTTGTCAACAAAAATGTTATACACGTATAAAATATACAATTACCTTCAAGCAGATCACTGTAGTTTTATTCTAGGACTTCAGGCAGAGGAGTAATAGCTACTTGTTTGTAGAACCGGCGTCTTCACCAGATGTTGTCCACAGTCAGCTCCCGAGTCTTCACCAGATGTTGTCCCCAGTCAGCTCCCCAGTCTTCACCAGATGTTGTCCCCAGTCAGCTCCCGAGTCTTCACCAGATGTTGTCCCCAGTCAGCTCCCGAGTCTTCACCAGATGTTGTCCCCAGTCAGCTCCCCAGTCTTCAACAGATGTTGTCCCCAGTCAGCTCCCGAGTCTTCACCAGATGTTGTCCCCAGTCAGCTCCCCAGTCTTCACCAGATGTTGTCCCCACCCCAGTCTTCACCAGATGTTGTCCCCAGTCAGCTCCCGAGTTTTCACCAGATGTTGTCCCCATTCAGTTACAGTCTTCACCAGATGTTGTCCCCAGTCAGCTCCCCAGTCTTCAACAGATGTTGTCCCCAGTCAGCTCCCGAGTCTTCACCAGATGTTGTCCCCAGTCAGCTCCCCAGTCTTCACCAGATGTTGTCCCCAGTCAGCTCCCGAGTCTTCACCAGATGTTGTCCCCAGTCAGCTCCCGAGTCTTCACCAGATGTTGTCCCCAGTCAGCTCCCCAGTCTTCAACAGATGTTGTCCCCAGTCAGCTCCCGAGTCTTCACCAGATGTTGTCCCCAGTCAGCTCCCGAGTCTTCACCAGATGTTGTCCCCAGTCAGCTCCCCAGTCTTCACCAGATGTTGTCCCCAGTCAGCTCCCGAGTCTTCACCAGATGTTGTCCCCAGTCAGCTCCCCAGTCTTCACCAGATGTTGTCCCCAGTCAGCTCCCCAGTCTTCACCAGATGTTGTCCCCAGTCAGCTCCCGAGTCTTCACCAGATGTTGTCCCCAGTCAGCTCCCCAGTCTTCAACAGATGTTGTCCCCAGTCAGCTCCCCAGTCTTCACCTGAATGAACATCACAGGCAAAATCACAGACTGCATCACGCACTTGAGGAGGAGTCTAGCACACGTTCTTCACGCATCATTTTCTTTAGCAAACCAGGGAAAGAATAAAAGCTTTTATTTCTTATTGCCATCTACAAGGGGTGTACATTCTATTTATATTGGCAAATTTAACTTGAAACATGGCCTTTAACCCCACAAACCCTAACCGGAAACCTAACCCTAAACCTAAACCCTAATAGCATTTGAACAAATTCAGATTTTTCAAAAAGTTAGTGTTTTCCTACCTTTTCAGGACATTAAGGTGAAACGTTTGGACATTGGGGTTCTGATAATGTAGGAAGACAATTGCACACACACACGCACACACACACACACACACACACACACACACACACACACACACACACACACACACACACACACACACACACACACACACACACACACACACACACACACACACACACACACACACTCATAAAGTCAATGAGAATATGCCACTGGGAGAAATATTTTTGCATCATCGTCCCATTGTGAAGGCAGCTAATTAAACAAGATAAACCAACACACTCCCTCTTTCTCCCTCTCTCTACTTCCATCTCCCTCTCCCTCTCTTTCTCTCTCTCTCTCTCTCTCGCTCTCCCTCTCTCTACTACCCTCTCCCGCTCTTCCTCTTCTTCTCTATCTCTCAATTCAATTCACTTCAATTCAATTTGCTTTATTGGCATGACGTAACAATGTACATATTACTAAAGCTTACTTTGTGTAATTACAATATTAAGATAATATTAAGTATCAAAAATGTCAACGGGACAACAGTGACAACAATAACCAAGGGTCAAAATAACCATACACTGAACAATAACAATAAGCATACAGTAGAGGACATGTGCAGGTTGATTGGTCTATCAGACACTGTCCCTCATTTTATGGCAGGCAGCAATGTAGTGCTCTGCCAACCCACAGCTCTCTGCGTCCTCCCCCAACAGGACGGGTAGCCTATTCTCAACAGAGAGGTCTTTGAAACCTTGAATAAGTGTTTCAAATTTGGGGAAATGACACTCTCCAATTGTTTTATATTTTTGACATTTTGTCAGGAAATGCAGCTCTGTCTCAGGTTCTGCTGTGGTGCAGTGGTTGCACAGCCTTTCCGCTACAAGGAGCCAGGTTTTCCTGTGTCTACTTAATAACTTTGTTCGTTCCTATCACAGCAAGATCCTATTTTCTGTATATCATGTTGTCGTTTGTACTGTAGGTGCATACAGTATGTACAGTTGAAGTCTGAAGTACACCTTAGCCAAATACATTTAAACTCAGTTTCACAATTCCTGACATTTAATCCTGGTAAAAATTCCCTGTCTTAGGTCAGTTAGAATCACCACTTTATTTTAAGAATGTGAAATGTCAGAATAATAGTAGAGAGAATTATTTATTTCAGCTTTAATTTCTTTCATCACATTCCCAGTGGGTCAGAAGTTTACATACAATCAATTAGTATTTGGTAGCACTGCCTTTAAATTGTTTCACTTGGGTCAAACATTTTGGGTAGCCTTCCATAAGCTTCCCACAATAAGTTGGGTGAATTTTGGCCCATTCCTCCTGACAGAGCTGGTGTAACTGAGTCAGGTTCGTAGGCCTCCTTGCTCGCACAAACTTTTTCAGTTCTGCCCACAAATCTTCCATAGGATTGAGGTCAGGGCTTTGTGATGGCCACTCCAATACCTTGACTTTGTTGTCCATAAGCCATTTTGCCACAACTTTGGAAGTATGCTTGGGGTCATTGTCCATTTGGAAGACCCATTTGCAACCAAGCTTTAACTTCCTGACTGATGTCTTGAGATGTTGCTTCAATATATCCACCTAATTTTCCTCCCTCATGATGCCATCTATTTTGTGAAGTGCACCAGTCCCTCCTGCAGCAAAGCACCCCCACAACATGATGCTGCCACCCCCGTGCTTCACGGTTGGGATGGTGTTCTTCGGCTTGCAAGCCTCCCCCTTTTTCCTCCAAACATAATGATGGTCATTAAGGCCAAACAGTTCTATTTTTGTTTCATCAGACCAGAGGACATTTCTCCAAAAAGTACGATCTTTGTCCCCATGTGCAGTTGCAAACCGTAGTCTGGCTTTTTATTGCGGTTTTGGAACTGTGGCTTCTTCCTTGCTGAGCGGTCTTTCAGGTTATGTTGATATAGGACTCGTTTTACTGTGGATATAGATACTTTTGTACCTGTTTCCTCCAGCATCTTCACAAGGTCCTATGCTGTTGTTCTGTGATTGATTTGCACTTTTCACACCAAAGTACGTTCATCTCTAGGAGACAGAACGCGTCTCCTTCCTGAGCGGTATGACGGCATCTTGAGGTCTTGGCTGATTTATTTTGATTTTCCCATGATGTGAAGCAAAGAGGCACTAAATTTGAAGGTAGGCCTTGAAATACATCCACAATACACCTCCAATTGACTCAAATGACATCAATTAGCTTCTAAAGCCATGACATCATTTTCTGGAATTTTCCAAGCTGTTTGGCACAGTCAAGTAAGTGTTTGTAAACTTTTGACCCACTGGAATTGTGATACAGTGAATTATAAGTGAAATAATCTGGCTGTAAACAATTGTTGGAAAAATTACTTGTGTCATGCACAAAGTAGATGTCCTAACTGAGTTTCCAAAACTATAGTTTGTTCTCAAGAAATTTATGGAGTTTAATGACTCTAACCTAAGTGTAGGCAAACTTCAACTGTGGGTATATATGTAAGTATGAATGGAGCATAATGTATGTGCAGTTTTATTCACATGTTTTCAATTACTAGTGACAAATAATGTATTCTGATTATTGCATGTATTGTAATGGGCACCTATGACGTGTGTAAAATACTTTTTTGAAGGTTGTACTGATTATAATGTGCTAATGCTAGGCTATTTGCCAGCTATGTGTGGCGCCATGTTTGTTGACATTATACAATGCATTCTGGGTGTCATGTAATCTGTCAGACCAAAGATGTTATAATGAGGTGAAGGAATGGTTCACTCATCTTTCGGGTAAACTTCCGGAAGTGAATGAAGGGAAGTGGATGAGCGTAGACGACACACCAGCTTCAACATGAATACTATAAACAGACTAAACTCATCGTCTCCTCTTATTATCTTTGGTTGATGCCAAAAAAACAAGCATGGACGCGCGCACAAACTGCCATCATCGGAACACTTTTGATTTCTAGAAAGTGTTTTACTCAATTATTTTGATAAATGGTGAGCTCACCTGTGATGTGATTAATTTTAAATAGTAATTGCTATTAGCTAATTCATATTGTAGTTTCTGTCAGCCGAGAGTTATAAAAATATGACCGCTTGTGTTATGTCAATCTTCCTCAGTTAGCGCTAGGACAAATGTAGCCTATATTTTTCCGATTTGGATGATTGTGTTATATTGTAGCTACTTCTGTGAATGTCTGAACATTGCATCCAAAAATAAACTGCTCACATTCTGGACATAACTTTGTAAGGACTGTGTTTGTGCAAAATGTTTGGCTAGCTCAAATGCTGATTGTTGCGTCATTCGAAACTGGACGTTCTAAAGAAGCATTCTAATCACAGCGGTTTGATCATAGCTACAGGGACCACTGTAGAATGATCACACACCTGTGTTGGTAGGTGTGAAAAGGGTCATCTTCCACACAGACCATAGCCTGGCATGGCGCAGTGCTATATTAACACACTACTTCACTTGCTTTGGCAATGTTAACATATGTTTCCCATGCCAATAAAGCCCTTCAATTGAATTGAGAGAGAGAGGGGAGAGAGAGAGAGAGACCGAGACAGAGAGGGTGAGATTCCATCAGAAAGCTCTACAATGTCAAGAGATGAAACAAGAGAAGAGTCCCCTCAGCCAGCTGGTTCTGAGGCTCAGTTCACTAACCCAAACCAACTTCATAGAGCCTCAGCACAGCACTCAGAAAATCTGGTCCAACCAAATCATCACATAGCAAAAAGAAAAATATATCGCCTATTGGAGACACCACAAAAAAATCAAAGTAAACTTCAATGCTATTTGGCTCTAAACAGACAGTACATGGTGGCAGACTATCTGACCACAGTGAATGATAGAAAACTGAGGAAAACACTGACTAGGTACAGGCTGAGTGAGCGCAGTCTCGCTATAGAGACCTGGCTACCCAGAGAGGACAGGCTGTGCTCAGGGGAGAGGTAGAGACAGAGTTGTATTTCCTACTACTCAGACCTAAGAGAATCTTTATTTCCCAAAATGATCATTCAGTACAAAGAATTTGAAACTATTAAATGAAGGAAAAATCTAATATTTATTGGGTGAAAAGCCAAAATGTGCAGTTTTGGCAGCCAAATATGTGTCCTCCTGCCAAAGCTTGAGGGACAGCCAGTGAAAAGTGCAATGTAATGTGGATAATATTTCCCATGTAGTTTTGGCTTTCATACCAGGTCATGTGGCTTCGCAGTCAGGTTGAGGCTGGTCTACTACTATTGCTTTAATGTAATATTATTGTCATTAATATTTTTGTTGTAGTTCTGTTGATGGTAATCCCATTTCCACTACTACTGGGGCGGCAGATAGCCTAGTGGTTAGAGTGTTGGGCCAGTAACCGAAAGGTTGTTCTGTCCCTGAACAAGGCAGTTAACCCACTGTTCCTAGGCTGTCATTGTAAATAAGAATTTGTTCTTAACTGACTTGCCTAGTTAAATAAAGGTTAAATAAAATACATACAAATAAATAAACTACTATTATTGCTGTTAGTAGCACCATTTTTGTTATATGTATACTTTGACCATGTAAGTAATATAACTTGCCATGTCAATGAAGTCTACTTAATTGAAATTGAATTGAATTGAGAGAGAGAAGAGAAGACAACAGCAGAGAGAGACGAGAAGATAAGAGAACAGAGAGAGAATAGATAGAGAGAGAAGAGAAGACAACAGCAGAGAGAGAGAGAAGAGAAGAGAAGAGCAGATTAGAGAACAGAGATAGAGAATAGATAGAGAGAAGATAACAGAGAGAGAAGAGAAGACAACAGAGAGTGAGAAGAGAAGACGAGAGAGAGAGAGAGAAGAGCAGACAACAGAGGTAGAGAGAGAAGGGCAGACAACAGAGAGAGAACGAGAGAGAGAAAAGAGAGAAAAAAGAGAAGACAACAGAGGAGAGAGAGAGGAGAGAAAAGTGAACACAACAGAGAGAGAGAGTGGGCGAGCGAGAAGAGAAGAGAGGGAGACAGAGAAAGAGAGAGAGAAAGACGACAGAGGGAGATAGAGAGAGAAGAGAAGACAGCAGAGAGAGAGAAGAGCAGACAACAGAGAGATAGAGAGAGAGAAAACAGAGAGAGAAGAGAAGGCAAGGGAGAGAGAAAACAACAGAGAGAGAAGAGAAGACAAGAGACAGAGAGAGAGAGAGAAAGTGCAGAGAGATTCATTGAAACATTGAACTCAAATTAAATGATAACTCACAATACCAAAACAATAAAGGTGTTGATTCAGCTACTCAAAACATCCATTGCATATTCCAAAAAGCAGCATCAAAAACAAATTTGAGAAAACCAAAGAAATGCATCATCAGAAACAAAAAACAAAGCATTTCTGAAAAATTGTTTGATAACGAATGTAAAACAACTAGAAAACATCTGAGACAAATGTCAAATGAAAAACATTTGCAGCAAAACAACCCAGAGCTACGCTATGAATATGTTGAAACAATCAAATCAAATCAAATGTATTTGTCACATACACATGGTCAGCAGGTGTTAATGCGAGTGTAGTGAAATGCTTGTGCTTCTAGTTCCGACCGTGCAGTAATATCTAACAAGTAATCTACCAATTCCACAACAACTACCTTGTACACACAAGTGTAAAGGAATGAATACGAATATGTACATAAAAATATATAAATGAGTGATGGCCGAACGGCATAGGCAAGATGTAGTAGATGGTATGGAGTACAGTATATACATATGTGATGAGTAATGTAGGGTATGAAAACATATAAAGCAGCATTGTTTAAGGTGGCTAGTGATACATTACATCAGGATGGCAAGATGCAGTAGATGGTATAGAGTACAGTATATACATATGAGATGAGTAATGTAGGTTATGAAAACATTATATAAAGTGGCATTGTTTAAAGTGGCTAGTGATACATCAAGATGGCAAGATGCAGTAGATGGTATGGCGTACAGTATTGTAACGCCCTGGCCATAGAGAGGGTTTTTTTGTTCTTTATTTTGGTTAGGCCAGGGTGTTACATTGGGTGGGCGTTCTATGTTCGTTTTCTAGCTTTTTTTATTTCTTTGTTTTGGGCCGTGTGTGGCTCCCAATCAGGCACAGCTGAAGTTTGTTGTTGCTGATTGGGAGTCACACATAAGGAGCATGTTTTTCTTTTGGGTTTTGTGGGTAATTGTTTCTGTTTCTGTTTAGAGTAATTTCCAACAGGACTGTTCTGCTGTTGTGTATTTGTTATTTTTTGTAGTGTTCTCTTCGTTGCAATTCAAATTCAAGATGAACACTAACTCCGCTGCACCTTGGTCAACTCTCTCTCCCGACAGCCATTACAAGTTTATACATATGAGGTGACTATTGTAGGTTATGTAAACATGATCTAATATAAATAATATAAACTGGCAAGTGATAAATTGATTACATACATTTTCCCATTATTAAAGTGGCTTGAGTTGAGTCAGTATGTTGGCAGCAGCCACTCAATGTTAGTGATGGCTGTTTAACAGTCTGATGGCCTTGAGATAGAAGCTGTTTTTCAGTCTCTCGGTCCCAGCTTTGATGCACCTGTACTGACCTCGCCTTCTGGATGTTAGCGGGGTGAACAGGCAGTGGCTCGGGTGGTTGCTGTCCTTGATGATCTTTTTGGTCTTCCTGTGACATCGGGTGGTGTAGGTGTCCTGGAGGGCAGGTAGTTTGCCCCCGGTGATGCGTTGTGCAGACCTCACTACCCTCTGGAGAGCCTTCCGGTTATGGGCGGAGCAGCTGCCGTACCAGGCGGTGATACAGCCCGACAGGATGCTCTCGATTGTGCATCTGTAAAAGTTTGTGAGTGTTTTCGGTGACAAGCCAAATTTCTTCAGCAGCACCTTCTTCACCACGCTGTCTGTGTGGGTGGACCATTTCAGTTTGTCTGTGATGTGTACGACGAGGAACTTAAAACTCTCCACCCTCTCCACTACTGTCCCGTCAATGTAGATAGGGGGCTGCTCCCTCTGCTGTTTCCTGAAGTCCACAATCATCTCTTTTGTTTTGTTGACATTGAGTGCGAGGTTATTTTCCTGACACCACACTCCGAGGGCCCTCACCTCCTCCCTGTAGGCCGTCTCGTCGTTGTTGGTAATCAAGACTCCCACTGTAGTGTCGTCTGCAAACTTGATGATTGAGTTGGATGCGTGCATGGCCACGCAGTCGTGGGTGAACAGGGAGTACAGGAGAGGGCTGAGAACGCACCCTTGTGGGGACCCAGTGTTGAGGATCAGCGGGGTGGAGATGTTGTTACCTACCCTCACCACCTGGGGGCGGCCCGTCAGGAAGTCCAGGACCCAGTTACACAGGGCGGGGTCGAGACCCAGGGTCTCGAGCTTAATGACGAGTTTGGAGGGTACTATGGTGTTAAATGCTGAGCTGTAATCGATGAACAGCATTCTTACATAGGTATTCCTCTTGTCCAGATGGGTTAGGGCAGTGTGCAGTGTGATGGCGATTGCGTCGTCTGTGGACCTATTGGGTCGGTAAGCAAATTGGAGTGAAACACAAGAAATCGAATTATACCAATAAGACACTTGAGCACGACAAAGCCACAAGAATTAGCCATACATGATGTAGGAATTTGGAAAACGTATTTTGATAATCTATACAAAAACGTCCCACAAAAAGACTTAAAACATAACCAAATAGAAATTCAAGAAAAATTGAACATCCTTGAATCAGTCAACAAGAACCAAATGAAAAGCTATAATCTATAAAACCAAAGAAGGCTTGTGGTCTAGATAATATCTGAAATGAGATGCAGAAAAATAGCACACATAAGTTGCAAAATCCTGTGCTTAAATTGTTCAACATTGTACTAACTTCTGGCTGTTTTCCTGAAGTATGGAAGCAGGGGCTCATCTCCCCTATACACAAAAGTGGAGACAAATCAGACCCCAACAATTACAGGGGAATTTGTGTAAACAGCAACTTGGGAACGGTTTTCTGTAGCATTTTGAATTCAAGAATTCAAACCTTTCTTCAAGAAAAAAAAATGTAATAAGTAAATGTTAAATTGTCTTTCTCCCTAATCATCGCACTACTGACCATATATACACCTTACACACACTAATTAATAAACATGTTCACCAAACAAAAAAGGGCAAAATCTTTAATTGCTTTCTTGACTTTAAAAAAGCATTCGATTCTGTTTGGCACAAAGGGCTATTCTTCAAAATTCTCCAAAGTGGGCTTGGTGGTAAGGTATATGACTTAATAAAATGTATGTACACAGAAAACAAGTGTGCAATAAAAAGTCTAAAACCAAAGACAATAATTATTTTCACAACGTCGAGGTGTGAGACAAGGCTGCAGTTTGAGTCCAAACCTTTTCAACATTTATATCAATGAATTAGCAGACATGTTGGACCATTCTCCAGCCCCAGGACTCACATTATTTGACACAGAGGTGAAATACCTGCTATATGCTGATGATTTGGTTCTTCTATCACCAACCGAAGAAGGTCTTCAACAGAACCTTTACATTCTAGAGCAATATTGCCATAATTGGGCCCTGGCAGTAAAAATAAATAAATAATGAAAATCATGATTTTCCAGAAAAAAACCCAGATGTCAGAAACACATATATAAATTCACCCTGAACAACACCATAATTGAACACACTACCTTGGTCTGACCATATCTGCATCAGGAAACTTTAATAAGAAAAAGCCCGCAGAGCATTGTATGCAATAAAAATTACATTTTTGAAAATCAACATCCCAATTAAAATTTGGACCGAAATATTGGACAGTGTAATCCTACCAATAGCTCTTTATGGAAGTGAGGTTTGGGGGCTACTCAATAAACTGGACTTTAATATGTGGGAAAAACATCCAATTGAAGCCCTACATGCAGAATTCTGTCAGAAAATTCTACAAGTCCAGAGAAATACACCAACTTATGCATGTATGGCAGAATTGGACTGCTTTCCAGTGGTAATGAAAATACAGAAAAGATCATGAACATTTTGGCTACATCTAAATTTAAGTCCAAATTCAAGTCTGAAATGTAAATCACTTCAAACTGAGCTGAGCCCAGAAATGAGCCCTCTCAGTCAGCTGGTGTTGGACCTAACCAACCAAGCTGACACCAGCACTGCTTCAAAAGAAAGAATTCCAATAAACAATATCATGAACCAATCAAAGGACTCATATTTACAACATTGGAAAAACAAAAAAACAAAATCCCAAAGCCGACTAAATTGCTACCTGGCCCTAAACAGAGAATATGAATTGGCTGATTATCTCTACTCTGTCAGAGATACGAAGCAGAGACAGATTCTTACCAAGTACAGGCTGAGTGACCACGGATTGGCAATAGAAACCAGCAGACATGAAAAGACATGGCTACCCAAAGAGGAGCGTGTATGTGGTCACTGCACAACAGGGGAGGTAGAAACAGAGGCAGAAATTACTACATTTATTCCAAATTTGAAGTTATTAAACCAAGAGGAAAAACTAAAAGTACTCATGGGGGAAGGAACAATGGCTTCTCTTGCAGCCAAATATGTACTTGCCTGCCATAGCCTGAGGGACACTGAATTGTATTTTTTTTAAATTGTATTTCACCTTTATTTAACTAGGTAGGCCAGTTGAGAACAGGTTCTCATTTACACATGCGACCTGGCCAAGATAAAGCAAAGCAGTGCTACAAAAAAACAACAAATAGTTACACATCGGATTAACAAAAGTACAGTCAATAACACAATAGAAAAGTCTATATACAATGTGTGCAAATGGAGTAAGGAGGTAAGGCAATAAATAGGCCATAGTAGCGAAGTAATTAGAATTTAGCAAATTAACACTGGAGTGATAGATGAGCAGATGATGATGTGCAAGTAGAAATACCGGTGTGCAAAAGAGCAAAAACGTAAATAAAAACAATATGGGGATGAGGTAGGTAGTTGGGTGGGCTATTTACAGATGGGCTATGTACAGCTGCAGTGATCGGTAAGCTATTCAGATAGCTGATGCTTAACGTTAGTGAGAGAGATATGTCTCCAACTCAGTGATTTTTGCAATTCGTTCCAGTCATTGGCAGCAGAGAACTGGAAGGAAAGGCGGCCAAAGTGGGTGTTGGCTTTGGGGATGACCAGTGAGATATACCTGCTGGAGCGCTTGCTATGGGTGAGTGTTGTTATGGTGACCAGTGAGCTGAGATAAGGCGGAGCTTTACCTAGCAAGACATAGATGACCTGGAGCCAGTGGGTCTGGCGACGAATATGTAGCGAGGGCCAGCCGACGAGAGCATACAGGTCGCAGTGGTACGTGGTATATGGGGCTTTGGTGACAAAACGGATGGCACTGTGATAGACTGCACCCAATTTGCTGAGTAGAGTATTGGAAGCTATTTTGTAGATGACATCGCCGAAGTCGAGGATCGGTAGAATAGTCAGTTTTACGAGGGTATGTTTGGCAGCGTGAGAGAAGGAGGCTTTGTTGTGAAATAGGAAGCCGATTCTAGATTTAATTTTGGATTGGAGATGCTTAATGTGAGTCTGGAAGGAGAGTTTACAGTCTAACCAGACACCTAGGTAAAGTGAGGGAAAAAAGTATTTGATCCCCTGCTGATTTTGTACGTTTGTCACGTCCTGACCAGTATAAGGGTTATTTGTTATTGTAGTTTGGTCAGGACGTGGCAGAGGGTATTTGTTTTAGGTGGTTCGGGGTGGTGGTTTATTTAGTAAGGCGTTTGATTTATTATTTCCGGGTTTTTGGGTAATGTTCTATGTTTGTATTTCTATGTGGTCTCTGGTCTTTTGTATTTCTATGTCTGGTTTATTGGGGTTGGACTCTCAATTGGAGGCAGGTGTTTTCTCGTTGCCTCTGATTGGGTGTCCTATATATGGGTATGTGTTTGGTTTAGTGTTTGTGGGAGATTGTTTCTTGTTTTGCCTGTGTGAGCCTGACAAGACTGTTTTGTTGATCGTTCGTTCCTCCTTTTTGTTATTTTGGTGTTTTCTTGGTTTAAAATAAAATACAAGATGAGCATTCACATTCCTGCTGCGTTTTGGTCCTCTATTCCAGACGACAACCGTTACAACGTTTGCCCAGTGACAAAGAAATTATCAGTCTATCATTTTAATGGTAGGTTTATTTGAACAGTGAGAGACAGAATAACAACAAAAAAATCCAGAAAAACGCATGTCAGAAATGTTATGAATTGATTTGCATTTTAATGCGGGAAATAAGTATTTGACCCCCTCTCAATCAGAAAGATTTCTGGCTCCCAGGTGTCTTTTATACAGGTAACGAGCTGAGATTAGGAGCATACTCTTAAAGGGAGTTGTCACAAGGGTCGTTGAATGGAGACCAAGGCGCAGCATGTTCGTAGTTCCACATATTTATTAAACGTGAAACTGAATGCGATCAGTTGAAGAGCATACATTTCGTTTTAATAGAATTTAAGAGCAGTTGGAGGCCACAGAAGGAGAGTTGTATGGAATAATAGCATCTGTATAGTAAGCAGTAACTTACTTATTATTACTATTATTGTTGTTACTATTATTATTGTTGTTGTGATTATCATTCCAAATTGTATGGGTAGTATGGTGATGGTAATGATAGCAGTTTAATGATGATGGTGGTGGTAGTAGTAGTAGTAATGTTGATGGTAGTTGTAGTACTGATGTAATGGTGAAGATGACAGTTATTTAGTTATGAGTTAGTTATAGTTTCATTTTAGCATGTTTAGCTTATTATATTTCTACTATTGACTTTTTTTATGTTATTATTTACTACCATTTTATATTATTATTTATTATTTTATTACAATATATATTGTATACATTGTTGCTTTGGCAATGTTGACGCAATGTTTTTCATGCCAATAAAGCAGCTTGAATTTGAATTTGAATTTTAGAATGAGAAGACAACAGAGAGAGAGAAGAGAAGAGAAGACAACCGAGAAAGAGAAGATATATATAGTGTCACGTCCTGACCAGTATAAGGGGTTGTTTGTTATTGTAGTTTGGTCAGGACGTGGCAGGGGGTGTTTGTTTAGAGTGTTTCGGGGTTTGTTGGGCTATGTTCTTTTTTAAGAGGGGTGTTTGTTTAGAGTGTTTCGGGGTTTGTTGGGCTATGTTCTTTTTTAAGAGGGGTGTTTGTTTAGAGTGTTTCGGGGTTTGTTGGGCTATGTTCTATGTTAGTATATTTCTATGTTTATCTAGTATGTCTAGTTCTATATTTAGTTAATGGGGTTGACCTTCAATTGGAAGCAGCTGCTCCTCGTTGCTTCTAATTGAAGGTCCTATTTAAGAGGGGTGTTTTTCTGTGGGATTTTGTGGGTAGTTGTTCCTTGTTTAGTGTTTGTGCACCTGACAGGACTGTTTCGTTCTTTTTTTGTATACGTATTTATTTGTTTCTCCTTCTTCAAAATAAATAGAAGATGAGTATACATATTCCCGCTGCGTTTTGGTCTGATCCTTACAACAACCGTGACATATAGAGAGAGAAGACAACAGAGTGAGAAAGAAGAGAAGACAACACAGAGAGAGAGAAGACAACAGAGAGAGAAAGAAGACAACATAGAGAGAAGACAAGACAACAGAGAAAGAAAGAGAAGAGTAGACAACAAAGAGAGAGAGAAGACAACAGAGATAGAGACAGTGAGAGAGAGAAGACAACAGAGAGAGAGTACAACAGAGAGAGAGAGAAGATAAGACAACAGAGAGAGTGAGAAGACAACAGAGAGAGAGGACAACAGAGAGAGAGGACAACAGAGAGAGAGAGAAGATAAGACAACAGAGCGAGAGAGAAGACAACAGAGAGAGAGGACAACAGAGAGAGAGAGAAGATAAGACAACAGAGGAGAGAGAAGACAACAGAGAGAGAGGACAACAGAGAGAGAGAGAAGATAAGACAACACAGAGAGAGAAGAGAAGCCAACAGAGAGAGAGAGAAGAGAAGACAACAGAGAGAGAGAGATGATAAGACAACAGAGAGAGATAGAAGACAACAGAGAGAGAAGAGAGAAGCCAAAAGAGAGAGAGAGAGAAGAGAAGACAACAGAGAGCGAGAGAGAGAGAGAGAGAGAGGGGGGGGGACAACAGAGAGAGAGCGAGGACAACAGTGAGAGAGAGAGAAGATAAGACAACAGAGAGAGAGAAGACAAAAGACAGAGTAAAAAGAGAAAATTGAATACAGACACTGGATTTTTAGTCAGAGATAAGAGGAAGGGAGATGAGGAGTGGTGGAGGGAGGGAGGGAGGGAGGGAGGGAGGGAGGGAGGGAGGGAGTATCTTTGAGTGCGTTTATAATGGCTTCTGCCTGTTTGCCAAGCAGAGACCCAGTTCCATTATACTGATCTCTCCATCGGTGTGTGTGTGTGTGTGTGTGTGTGTGTGTGTGTGTGTGTGTGTGTGTGTGTGTGTGTGTGTGTGTGTGTGTGTGTGTGTGTGTGTGTGTGTGTGTGTGTGTGTGTGGACGTTTAATTTGCATGCTGGAAGATTCAAGGATAGGAATTTATGGAACGGGAAGATGAGAGAGAGACAGAGAGAGAGAGAGAGAGAGAGAGAGAGAGAGAAGGAGAGAGAGAGAGGGGGGAAAGAGGGAGAGAGAGAGAGTGAAAGAAAGAAAGAAAGAAAGAAAGAAAGAAAGAAAGAAAGAAAGAAAGAAAGAAAGAAAGAAAGAAAGAAAGAAAGAAAGAAAGAAAGAAAGAAAGAAAGAAAGGGAGATGGAGATATGGGGGTAGGGGTTACATGGGGATAGGAGTCTTGTCCGATGCACTCATGCTGGTCTGTTTAAACCAATGAAGATAACAGGATGGGTACTGCTGCTCTCTCTTCATACCCAACCCCTCTCTCTCTCTGTCTTTCTCTCTCTTATTCCCTGTCTCTCTCTCTCCATCACCCCTTTCTCTCTTTCTCTCCCCTCTCCTTCTAGACTATCTCTCTCCACCTCCCCTCTCTCTGTCTTTCTCCCACTCTCTCTCTCCACCTCTCTCTTTCTCCCTCTCCCTCTCCCCCTCTCTCTCCACCCCACCCCCCTCTCTTTCTCCCTCTCCCCCTCTCTCTTTCCCTCTCTCCTTCCCCTCCATCACTTTTTAAAGAGACTGAGGAAGGGGGTGGAAAGGAAATGATGGATCGATGAGAGTTGAAAGAGTGATGTGTCCTTTCTTTTTCTCTTGGCAGACCTAAGGGAACGTTTGGCTTAGACACGCTTCCTGATTGTCTCTGGATCACTTCCTGGTTTGGCCTGTATATCACATACTGAAAACACTTATAACATAACAAATATGTTAACACAGCAATGACCACACTAAACAACACTCACACCAAACCCACCGCTCACGCGCGCACGCATACATGCACACACTAACTCTATCACTCACTGACTCACACACACAAACACACGAGCACACAATCACACACACACACTCCGTTCTCTTTTGCCGTAGTCCCTATACGCTCAATAACAGCCACAGGCCAACTGGCCAGCAGCCTTCCTCCTGCCATCATCTGGTTCCATCACATCACTATGACAGTCATCAGAAGCTCTAGTCTACAGTAGTCTGGATGACAGCTCTTATCACATCACTATGACAGTCAACAGAAGCTCTAGTCTACAGTAGTCTGGATGACAGCTCTTCTCACATCACATCACTATGACAGTCAACAGAAGCTCTAGTCTACAGTAGTCTGGATGACAGCTCTTCTTACATCACATCACTATGACAGTCAACAGAAGCTCTAGTCTACAGTAGTCTGGATGACAGCTCTTCTCACATCACTATGACAGTCATCAGAAGCTCTAGTCTACAGTAGTCTGGATGACAGCTCTTCTCACATCACTATGACAGTCAACAGAAGCTCTAGTCTACAGTAGTCTGGATGACAGCTCTTCTCACATCACATCAATATGACAGTCAACAGAAGCTCTAGTCTACAGTAGTCTGGATGACAGCTCTTCTCACATCACTATGACAGTCAACAGAAGCTCTAGTCTACAGTAGTCTGGATGACAGCTCTTCTCACATCACTATGACAGTCAACAGAAGCTCTAGTCTACAGTAGTCTGGATGACAGCTCTTCTCACATCACTATGACAGTCAACAGCAGCTCTAGTCTACAGTAGTCTGGATGACAGCTCTTCTCACATCACTATGACAGTCAACAGCAGCTCTAGTCTACAGTAGTCTGGATGACAGCTCTTCTCTTCTCTTATTCCCTTTTATACCATTGTTATACTCGTTTCTGATTGGCTTGAAGGGGCATTCTAGAGCGTGTGTTATTTCCGTACTTAATGACCTGCAATATTCAATGGCTGCGACCATCATTTTTTACATGGTATATTGTCTGTTTTTGAAAGCAGCAGTCGAATTGAAAACATTATTGCCATTGTTAAATTAGATGTTCATAACAGAAAGCTAGGACTGATGGTTTGGCTAGCTAGACTAGTGAGTCTGTTTTGTTACCATGGCAACTACTGTAGCTATCTAGCAAACTTGCTAGCTACTGCAGTGGATGATGTCACATTTCTGCTGGCAAATGAATACATTCTAGGGGCAAACATGTTAAATTAGAGCCATGGTATGAAAGGGATAATCAACTCAGAACTATGCGTTCTCTGGAAAATAATCCAACGGCGCTAACACACCTTCCACGTCAGGCATTATTTCCCAGAGAACACATAGCCCCTCGTTGATTATCCCTTACTTAAACAGAAGACAGAGAATGAGAGAAAAGAAAGAGAGAAGGTAGGTTGCTATGGAGGGATGAGGGGTGGAGAGAGGGACATTTATACTAGTTTTTATCAGTGTGTGTGTATCTTGCCCACCTCCCTTCTCTGTCCTCATAGCTTTGTGTGTCTGTGTCTCTGCACATGTGCGTGGGCCTGCTGAATGATTGCCTGTGGGCTTGTGAGCCTACGTGTTTGTGTACCTTGCCCACCTCCCCACTCTGTCCTTATAGCTTTGTGTGTTTGTGTCTCTGCATATTTGCCTGTGGGCTTCTGGGCCTACGTGTGTGTGTGTGTGTGTGTGTGTGTGTGTGTGTGTGTGTGTGTGTGTGTGTGTGTGTGTGTGTGTGTGTGTGTGTGTGTGTGTGTGTGTGTGTGTGTGTGTGTGTGTGTGTGTGTGCACTCCTATACTTCTTAAAAGAATTTGTAAAAATAAGTTAAGTCCTGATAGGGTGCTGCAGTGTTGAAGGGATGAAGATGAACCTGACAGGGTGCTACAGTGTTGAAGGGATGTAGATGAACCTGACAGGGTGCTACAGTGTTGAAGGGATGTAGATGAACCTGACAGGGTGCTACAGTGTTTAAGGGATGTAGATGAACCTGACAGGGTGCTACAGTGTTTAAGGGATGTAGATGAACCTGACAGGGTGCTGCAGTGTTGAAGGGATGTAGATGAACCTGACAGGGTGCTACAGTGTTTAAGGGATGTAGATGAACCTGACAGGGTGCTACAGTGTTGAAGGGATGTAGATG
>NC_138302.1:14717500-14737500 GCF_965601325.2 Salmo salar
TGTGTGTGTGTGTGTGCCTGCGTACGAGCGTGTGTGTCTGTGTGTGTGTGCGTGCGTGCGTGCGTGTGTGTGTGCGTGCGTGCGTGCGTGCGTGCGTGCGTGCGTGTGTGTGTGTGTGTGTGCCTGCGTACGAGTGTGTGTGTGTGTGTGTGTGTGTGTGTGTGTGTGTGTGTGTGTGTGTGTGTGTGTGTGTGTGTGTGTGTGTGTGTGTGTGTGTGTCTGCATACGTGCGTGCGTGCGTGATATATGTTGAAGAAATAAAGCACATTATGATAAAGGAAAAACTGAATGAATAACATATTTTAAAAATGAAGCATAACCAGAAGCAACACTATTGTAAAACACACAAGGGATTAGAGGAAACCTCATTATCCCAGTAAAAAGATCAATGATGGATGCTGTGAGTTGGATGAATTCCCATAGAACCTGCAGACAGAGAAGCCTATTCCTTACAGAGAAGGCAGGGAGGAACAGGCCACCATTATTATCCATATAATGATCAACTATTTAGACTGACCCACTGGGTCATAGATGGACCTGTATAAACTACCTTATACCACATTACTGGGTTATAGATGGACCTGTATAAACTACCTAATACCACATTACTGGTTATAGATGGACCTGTATAAACTACCTTATACCACATTACTGGGTTATAGATGGACCTGTATAAACTACCTAATACCACATTACTGGTTATAGATGGACCTGTATAAACTACCTAATACCACATTACTGGGTTATAGATGGACCTGTATAAACTACCTTATACCACATTACTGGGTTATAGATGGACCTGTATAAACTACCTAATACCACATTACTGGGTTATAGATGGACCTGTATAAACTACCTAATACCACATTACTGGGTTATAGATGGACCTGTATAAACTACCTAATACCACATTACTGGGTTATAGATGGACCTGTATAAACTACCTTATACCACATTACTGGTTATAGATGGACCTGTATAAACTACCTTATACCACATTACTGTGTTATAGATGGACCTGTATAAACTACCTTATACCACATTACTGGTTATAGATGGACCTGTATAAACTACCTTATACCACATTACTGGTTATAGATGGACCTGTATAAACTACCTTATACCACATTACTGGTTATAGATGGACCTGTATAAACTACCACATTACTGGTTATAGATGTACCTGTATAAACTACCTTATACCACATTACTGGGTTATAGATGGACCTGTATAAACTACCTAATACCACATTACTGGTTATAGATGGACCTGTATAAACTACCACATTACTGGTTATAGATGGACCTGTATAAACTACCTTATACCACATTACTGGGTTATAGATGGACCTGTATAAACTACCTAATACCACATTACTGGGTTATAGATGGACCTGTATAAACTACCTTATACCACATTACTGGGTTATAGATGGACCTGTATAAACTACCTAATACCACATTACTGGGTTATAGATGGACCTGTATAAACTACCTTATACCACATTACTGGTTATAGATGGACCTGTATAAACTACCTTATACCACATTACTGGGTTATAGATGGACCTGTATAAACTACCTAATACCACATTACTGGTTATAGATGGACCTGTATAAACTACCTTATACCACATTACTGGGTTATAGATGGACCTGTATAAACTACCTTATACCACATTACTGGGTTATAGATGGACCTGTATAAACTACCTTATACCACATTACTGGTTATAGATGGACCTGTATAAACTACCTAATACCACATTACTGGTTATAGATGGACCTGTATAAACTACCTTATACCACATTACTGGTTATAGATGGACCTGTATAAACTACCTAATACCACATTACTGGTTATAGATGGACCTGTATAAACTACCTTATACCACATTACTGGTTATAGATGGACCTGTATAAACTACCTTATACCACATTACTGGTTATAGATGGACCTGTATAAACTACCTTATACCACATTACTGGTTATAGATGGACCTGTATAAACTACCTTATACCACATTACTGGTTATAGATGGACCTGTATAAACTACCTTAATACCACATTACTGGTTATAGATGGACCTGTATAAACTACCTAATACCACATTACTGGTTATAGATGGACCTGTATAAACTACCTTATACCACATTACTGGGTTATAGATGGACCTGTATAAACTACCTTATACCACATTACTGGTTATAGATGGACCTGTATAAACTACCACATTACTGGTTATAGATGGACCTGTATAAACTACCTTATACCACATTACTGGTTATAGATGGACCTGTATAAACTACCTAATACCACATTACTGGTTATAGATGGACCTGTATAAACTACCACATTACTGGTTATAGATGGACCTGTATAAACTACCTTATACCACATTACTGGGTTATAGATGGACCTGTATAAACTACCTTATACCACATTACTGGTTATAGATGGACCTGTATAAACTACCTAATACCACATTACTGGGTTATAGATGGACCTGTATAAACTACCTTATACCACATTACTGGGTTATAGATGGACCTGTATAAACTACCTAATACCACATTACTGGTTATAGATGGACCTGTATAAACTACCTTATACCACATTACTGGGTTATAGATGGACCTGTATAAACTACCTTATACCACATTACTGGGTTATAGATGGACCTGTATAAACTACCTAATACCACATTACTGGTTATAGATGGACCTGTATAAACTACCTTATACCACATTACTGGTTATAGATGGACCTGTATAAACTACCTAATACCACATTACTGGTTATAGATGGACCTGTATAAACTACCTTATACCACATTACTGGTTATAGATGGACCTGTATAAACTACCACATTACTGGTTATAGATGGACCTGTATAAACTACCTTATACCACATTACTGGTTATAGATGGACCTGTATAAACTACCTAATACCACATTACTGGTTATAGATGGACCTGTATAAACTACCTTATACCACATTACTGGTTATAGATGGACCTGTATAAACTACCTTATACCACATTACTGTGTTATAGATGGACCTGTATAAACTACCTTATACCACATTACTGGGTTATAGATGGACCTGTATAAACTACCTTATACCACATTACTGGGTTATAGATGGACCTGTATAAACTACCTTATACCACATTACTGGGTTATAGATGGACCTGTATAAACTACCTTATACCACATTACTGGTTATAGATGGACCTGTATAAACTACCACATTACTGGTTATAGATGGACCTGTATAAACTACCTTATACCACATTACTGGTTATAGATGGACCTGTATAAACTACCTTATACCACATTACTGGGTTATAGATGGACCTGTATAAACTACCTTATACCACATTACTGGTTATAGATGGACCTGTATAAACTACCTTATACCACATTACTGGGTTATAGATGGACCTGTATAAACTACCTTATACCACATTACTGGTTATAGATGGACCTGTATAAACTACCTAATACCACATTACTGGGTTATAGATGGACCTGTATAAACTACCTAATACCACATTACTGGTTATAGATGGACCTGTATAAACTACCTAATACCACATTACTGGTTATAGATGGACCTGTATAAACTACCTAATACCACATTACTGGGTTATAGATGGACCTGTATAAACTACCTTATACCACATTACTGGGTTATAGATGGACCTGTATAAACTACCTTATACCACATTACTGGTTATAGATGGACCTGTATAAACTACCTTATACCACATTACTGGTTATAGATGGACCTGTATAAACTACCTTATACCACATTACTGGTTATAGATGGACCTGTATAAACTACCTAATACCACATTACTGGTTATAGATGGACCTGTATAAACTACCTTATACCACATTACTGGGTTATAGATGGACCTGTATAAACTACCTTATACCACATTACTGGGTTATAGATGGACCTGTATAAACTACCTTATACCACATTACTGGTTATAGATGGACCTGTATAAACTACCTAATACCACATTACTGGTTATAGATGGACCTGTATAAACTACCTAATACCACATTACTGGGTTATAGATGGACCTGTATAAACTACCTTATACCACATTACTGGTTATAGATGGACCTGTATAAACTACCTTATACCACATTACTGGTTATAGATGGACCTGTATAAACTACCTTATACCACATTACTGGTTATAGATGGACCTGTATAAACTACCTTATACCACATTACTGGTTATAGATGGACCTGTATAAACTACCTTATACCACATTACTGGTTATAGATGGACCTGTATAAACTACCACATTACTGGTTATAGATGGACCTGTATAAACTACCTTATACCACATTACTGGGTTATAGATGGACCTGTATAAACTACCTAATACCACATTACTGGTTATAGATGGACCTGTATAAACTACCTTATACCACATTACTGGGTTATAGATGGACCTGTATAAACTACCTAATACCACATTACTGGTTATAGATGGACCTGTATAAACTACCTTATACCACATTACTGGGTTATAGATGGACCTGTATAAACTACCTTATACCACATTACTGGTTATAGATGGACCTGTATAAACTACCACATTACTGGTTATAGATGGACCTGTATAAACTACCTTATACCACATTACTGGTTATAGATGGACCTGTATAAACTACCTTATACCACATTACTGGTTATAGATGGACCTGTATAAACTACCTTATACCACATTACTGGTTATAGATGGACCTGTATAAACTACCTTATACCACATTACTGGTTATAGATGGACCTGTATAAACTACCTTATACCACATTACTGGGTTATAGATGGACCTGTATAAACTACCACATTACTGGTTATAGATGGACCTGTATAAACTACCTTATACCACATTACTGGGTTATAGATGGACCTGTATAAACTACCTAATACCACATTACTGGTTATAGATGGACCTGTATAAACTACCTTATACCACATTACTGGGTTATAGATGGACCTGTATAAACTACCTTATACCACATTACTGGGTTATAGATGGACCTGTATAAACTACCTTATACCACATTACTGGTTATAGATGGACCTGTATAAACTACCTAATACCACATTACTGGTTATAGATGGACCTGTATAAACTACCTTATACCACATTACTGGGTTATAGATGGACCTGTATAAACTACCTTATACCACATTACTGGGTTATAGATGGACCTGTATAAACTACCTTATACCACATTACTGGTTATAGATGGACCTGTATAAACTACCTTATACCACATTACTGGGTTATAGATGGACCTGTATAAACTACCTTATACCACATTACTGGTTATAGATGGACCTGTATAAACTACCTAATACCACATTACTGGGTTATAGATGGACCTGTATAAACTACCTTATACCACATTACTGGGTTATAGATGGACCTGTATAAACTACCTAATACCACATTACTGGTTATAGATGGACCTGTATAAACTACCTTATACCACATTACTGGTTATAGATGGACCTGTATAAACTACCTTATACCACATTACTGGTTATAGATGGACCTGTATAAACTACCTTATACCACATTACTGGTTATAGATGGACCTGTATAAACTACCTTATACCACATTACTGGTTATAGATGGACCTGTATAAACTACCTTATACCACATTACTGGTTATAGATGGACCTGTATAAACTACCTTATACCACATTACTGGGTTATAGATGGACCTGTATAAACTACCTTATACCACATTACTGGTTATAGATGGACCTGTATAAACTACCACCACTTACTGGTTTATAGATGGACCTGTATAAACTACCTTATACCACATTACTGGGTTATAGATGGACCTGTATAAACTACCTAATACCACATTACTGGGTTATAGATGGACCTGTATAAACTACCTAATACCACATTACTGGGTTATAGATGGACCTGTATAAACTACCTTATACCACATTACTGGGTTATAGATGGACCTGTATAAACTACCTTATACCACATTACTGGGTTATAGATGGACCTGTATAAACTACCTTATACCACATTACTGGGTTATAGATGGACCTGTATAAACTACCTTATACCACATTACTGGGTTATAGATGGACCTGTATAAACTACCTAATACCACATTACTGGGTTATAGATGGACCTGTATAAACTACCTTATACCACATTACTGGGTTATAGATGGACCTGTATAAACTACCTAATACCACATTACTGGTTATAGATGGACCTGTATAAACTACCTAATACCACATTACTGGTTATAGATGGACCTGTATAAACTACCTTATACCACATTACTGGTTATAGATGGACCTGTATAAACTACCTAATACCACATTACTGGTTATAGATGGACCTGTATAAACTACCTAATACCACATTACTGCTAAACCATGGTCCTGTGTAAACTCTAACACAGATCTCTGCTGCCACTCCATGGCCATTATTACATCTAACAGTATACGTTGCTACCATCAATTTTCCGTAATTTAGCAGACACTCATCCAGAGCACCTTTGACTAGTGAGTGCATACATTTTCTCACTAGTCCTACATGGGAATCGAACCCACAACCCTAGCATTCCACACAACATGCTCTACCCACTAAGCCACATGGGACAATAAAGAACACAATATAAATCCTATTGACACAATGGACTGGACCATCTACTTCTAACACAACACAGGCCAAGACAGTATGTAGAAAATAAACTACCAGCAAATAATATATTTATTTAATTTAACAGTCTTCCTCTCTTATTCCACTTTTTCTCAGTGACACTCCTCTCTCATCCATCCTCTCTCTCCTTCCCTCCTCTCGCTCCATTCCTCCTCTCTCTCCTTCCCTCCTCTCTCTCCTTCCCTCCTCTCTCTCCTTCCCTCCTCTCGCTCCATCCCTCCTCTCTCTCCATCCCTCCTCTTCTTCATCCCTCCTTATCTCCTTCCCTCCTCTTTGCCTTCCCTCCTCTCTCTCCTTCCATGCTCTCTCTGCATCCACCTCTCTCCTTCCCCCATCTTCTCCATCCCACTCTCTCTCTCCTCCCCTCCTTTCCTCTATCCTCCTCTCTCCTTCCCTCCTCTATCTCCTTCCCTTCCCTCCTCTTCTCCATCCCCTCTCTCTCTCCTTCCCTCCTCTTCTCCTTTCCTTCTCTCTCCTTCCCTCTTCTTCTCCTTTCCTCCTCTCTCTCCTTCCCTCCTCTTCTCCTTCCCTCCTCTCTCCTTCCCTCCTCTCTCTCCATTCACCTCTCTCCTTCCCCCCTCTTCTCCATCCCACTCTCTCTCCTCCCCTCCTTTTCTCCATTCTCTTCTCTCTCCTTCTAACCATCCTCTTCCCCTCTTTCTCATTACCTCTCCTCCTCCATCACTTCCCTTTCTCTCTACCTCTCTATCTCTCCATATAGGACCAGGTTATATATGGTTCATACTCTCATCTCTGTCTCCATATAGGACCAGGTTATATATGGTTTATACTCTCATCTCTGTCTCCATATAGGACCAGGTTATATATGGTTTATACTCTCATCTCTGTCTCCATATAGGACCAGGTTATATATGGTTTATACACTCATCTCTGTCTCCATATAGGACCAGGTTATATATGGTTTATACTCTCATCTCTGTCTCCATATAGGACCAGGTTATATATGGTTTATACTCTCATCTCTGTCTCCATATAGGACCAGGTTATATATGGTTTATACTCTCATCTCTGTCTCCATATAGGACCAGGTTATATATGGTTTATACTCTCATCTCTGTCTCCATATAGGACCAGGTTATATATGGTTTATACACTCATCTCTGTCTCCATATAGGACCAGGTTATATATGGTTTATACTCTCATCTCTGTCTCCATATGTGACCAGGTTTCTACACAGGTGTGTTTGTGGTCATAGTTCATTAGCTTACTTAATATTTCCCTTCATTTAATTAATCTTGATTAATGAACCACTCCATCTATCCATCCATCCAAGAAGCCATTGCTTTAAGAACAGATTAAAATCATTTGACTCATGTCTAATTGGGAATTGATTGAATAAAGTTGTTGGTCAAAAAAGATATGCTGTTGGTATTTTCCTGTATTTTTTCTCTCTATCTAATGGGTCAGATTCAGTTCCTTCTAATTCAATGCTTTAATTTATCGCTTAGCAACAAATCCTAATTTACACTCTAGTCAATTTTTTTTCACTTAGTCTACCGTTGACGTCAAATCAAAATCAAATCAAATTGTATTTGTCAAACGCCAACGTAAACAACTGGTCTAGACTAACAGTGAAACGCTTACTTACAGGTCCCTTCCCAACGACGCAGAGAGAAAGATAATAGAGAAATAATAGAAAAGTAAAACACGTAATACTACAAGTAATAATAGATACATAATGAGTAATGATACATGTCTATACATGTCTAAGGCTGGGATTCAATCTGAAGGCAGGTTAAAGGCTTTTAAAAGGCGATTTCCGTTTTCGCCGACATTTGCAGTGGTTACTGTGAAAGGGAACATTGTCTTTAAAAGCACCAATAGCCTACCTACAACCAGCGAACGGTTTGAATCCGGGCATAAGTGAAAATCTGACTTTTGGAAGTCTGGTTTTATAGTCCAATCCACCTGTCTCAGTCAGTTACACTTAACAACCACACGGTGGCAGTACCACACATGCTATTGTGTCTCGTGTAAGTCGGACACTGATGTGGCTCAGTGCAACAGTGTTGCCATTGTTTATAATAATTGTCCTTTATAATGTCGACTCATATCACATACTCACAAACTAAAAATATACATGTGTATATTATACAATCAATTGGTGAGAGAAAAAGCCTGAAATATCCCATTCATTTGTACATGTCCGCTGTATATGAACTGTAGCAAAGTTGTTCCTGTTTCAGTCGCGTCTTTTGTCACATTCGCATGGTTCAGACAAAAACAGACGGATGATTGGTTGACAACAGAGACTCCCACAATGCAGGCGATGCCTGCAGGATAAAGTTGGTGAAGAGCGGTTTGAAAAACCACTGGACTACCGTACCTCTAACAAGAAGCTTTATCGTGGATTCTGACCCCTTTAGCCTGGATTTCGAAGGTAGTTCAGTTATACACACGTTCAGTACACAGCAGGTTGTGTGGCTCATGAAGGAATCAAACTTCCAAACTTGGTGTTGATAGAACCATACAGTATCAGAGAAAGAGGGAGAGGAGAGAGAGAGAGGGAGGGCAGAAGAGGAGAGAGAACGCGAGAGAGAGAGAGAGAGAGAGAGAGAGAGAGAGAGAGGAGGGCAGGAGAGGGAGAGAGAGAGAGAGAGAGAGAGAGAGAGAGAAAGAGAGAGGGCAGGAGAGGAGAGGGAGAGAGAGAGGGAGGGCAGGAGAGGAGAGAGAGAGAGAGTAAGAAGAGAGAGAGAGAGAGAGAAAGAGAGAGGGCAGGAGAGGAGAGAGAGAGAGAGAGAGAGAGAGAGAGAGGGAGGGAGGGCAGGAGAGGAGAGAGAGAGAGAGAGAGAGAGAGAGAGAGAGAGAGAGAGAGAAAGAGAGAGGGCAGGAGAGGAGAGAGAGAGAGAGAGAGGGAGGGCAGGAGAGGAGAGATAGAGGGCAGGAGAGATGAAGAGAGGAAAAGAGACAGGGGAGGAAGGAGATGAAGGAGATGAGAGTGAGGGCAGAAGAGGTGAGAGAGAGGGCAGAAAAGGAGTGAGAGAGAAGGAGAATCAGAGAGAGAGAGGGAGAGAGTCCATGCAGTACTAAAATCAACAGAATGATCATAACATGGTTGTGAAGGGACTGCTGTCTGTGTCCCAAATGACACCCTATTCCCTATGGGCCCTCTGGTCAAAAGTAGTGCACTACATAGGGTGCAATTTGGGACGGGCATAATATCACCATTGACATTGAGTGGAACGATGAGTTTAGTCAGATCTTGTTAAAATGTACGGGGGAGGGGTGATGATGACACCAAACAGGAAGTACAGGCTAGACTCCTGACCATTACTACTTCCTCTAAACGTGACTACAGTGTGAAGTCAATGGTGAGAGATGGGGTGGCAGAGGGAGTGAGAGAATGGGAGGAGAGAGAGAGAGGGAGAGGGAGGGAGAGAGAGATGGAGAGAGAGAGAGAGAGAGAGAGAGAGACGACAGAAACAAAGTGACAGTGGTGAGTTGGTAGAGAACTGAAAAGGAGAGGGAGAAAGAGGGAGAGGGAGGAAGAGAGAGAGAGAGAGAGCAATGTAATCGGCCACAGACCACACGCACGCACACACAAACACAGACGCACACAGATATCAGGAAGTAATTTGTTCAGTGCTGACTGTGCAGGCTGCTGTCTTGTATGTAAGCAGAAGAGTGTGTACCGTACGTCAGCGTGTGCACGTCAGTGTGTGTGTATGCCGACAACAGGTTTCAAGTATGACCCTCTCACTCCAGACCTAAGGATCTCTGACCCCACTGGACAGACACATGGACACACAGCTACACAGACCAACACCATGGGCTCAAGATTAAAGTAAGTCTAACGGCTCTCTATTTTCTCTCAATCTTTCTAGTCTCTCCTCTCTCCTCTCTGTTATTGCGGCTTCTATCACTTCCTCTCTCTCGGCTGCACAGGAAGCAGGTTTGCACAGTTGCCCGCGGTAACACTGTTGCCATCGGCAATGTGATGACACTAGTAGCCGTATTCAAGGAAGAATCAAGGCCTCACTTGTATTCTTCCACTACTTATTCTCTGTTCACCTGAATACATTCTCCTTCCGCAGTTTGTTATGAATACTCAAACACTGAATACCACTATCTTTAAAGTTGATCATTTATTTCTACTTTTAAAGTTGATACTTTTCATTCTCAGTGATCTGGTAGTAGAGACAGGATAGAGGCCTCTACATGAGACAACCAAACATACTGTCTGTCCACAGCCCTGGTCCTTCCTCCTATGTTCCTTGTTAATATTACTGGTGCGGTGTGATGTTCTTGTTGTGGTTTTACATTTCAGCAGGCACTCTTATCCAGAACGACTTCCAGGAGCAATTAGGGTAAAGTGACTTGCTCAAGGGCACGTCGTCAGATCTTTGACCTTGTCAGCTAGGGGATTCAAACCAGTGACCTTTCGGTTACGGGCCCAACGTTCTTAACCACCAGGCTACCTACCACCTAGATGGGTTCTGCTCTTGTTCCGAATGTGTTGTGTTCTGCTCTTGTTCCTACTGTAATGTGTTCTGCTCTTGTTCCTACTGTAATGTGTTCTGCTCTTGTTCCGAATGTGTTGTGTTCTGCTCTTGTTCATACTGTAATGTGTGGTGCTCTTGTTCCTACTGTGATGTGTTCTGCTCTTGATCCTACTGTGATGTGTTCTGCTCTTGTTCATACTGTAATGTGTGGTGCTCTTGTTCCTACTGTAATGTGTGGTGCTCTTGTTCCTACTGTGATGTGTTCTGCTCTTGATCCTACTGTGATGTGTTCTGCTCTTGTTCATACTGTAATGTGTGGTGCTCTTGTTCCTACTGTAATGTGTTCTGCTCTTGTTCCTACTGTAATGTGTTCTGTTCTTGTTCATACTGTAATGTGTGGTGCTCTTGTTCCTACTGTAATGTGTTCTGCTCTTGTTCCTACTGTAATGTGTTCTGCTCTTGATCCTACTGTGATGTGTTCTGCTCTTGTTCATACTGTAATGTGTTCTAATCTTCATACTGTAATGTGTTGAGCTCTTGTTCCTACTGTAATGTGTTCTGATCTTGTTCCTACTGTAATGTGTTCTGCTCTTGTTCCAACTGTAATGTGTTCTGCTCTTGTTCCTACTGTAATGTGTTCTGATCTTGTTCCTACTGTAATGTGTTCTGCTCTTGTTCCTACTGTGATGTGTTCTGCTCTTGTTCCTACTGTAATGTGTTCTGCTCTTGTTCCTACTGTGATGTGTTCTGCTCTTGTTCCAACTGTAATGTGTTCTGCTCTTGTTCCTACTGTAATGTGTTCTGCTCTTGTTCCAACTGTAATGTGTTCTGCTCTTGTTCCTACTGTGATGTGTTCTGCTCTTGTTCCTACTGTAATGTGTTCTGCTCTTGTTCCTACTGTAATGTGTTCTGCTCTTGTTCCAACTGTAATGTGTTCTGCTCTTGTTCCTACTGTGATGTGTTCTGCTCTTGTTCCTACTGTAATGTGTTCTGCTCTTGTTCCTACTGTAATGTGTTCTGCTCTTGTTCCTACTGTAATGTGTTCTGCTCTTGTTCCAACTGTAATGTGTTCTGCTCTTGTTCCTACTGTGATGTGTTCTGCTCTTGTTCCTACTGTAATGTGTTCTGCTCTTGTTCCTACTGTGATGTGTTCTGCTCTTGTTCATATTGTAATGTGTTCTGCTCTTGTTCCTACTGTGATGTGTTCTGCTCTTGTTCCTACTGTAATGTGTGGTGCTCTTGTTCCTACTGTGATGTGTTCTGCTCTTGTTCCTACTGTAATGTGTTCTAATCTTCATACTGTAATGTGTTGAGCTCTTGTTCCTACTGTAATGTGTTCTGCTCTTGTTCCTACTGTAATGTGTGGTGCTCTTGTTCATACTGTAATGTGTTCTGCTCTTGTTCCGACTGTGATGTGTTCTGATCTTGTTCCTACTGTAATGTGTTCTGCTCTTGTTCCTACTGTAATGTGTTCTGCTCTTGTTCCTACTGTAATGTGTTCTGATCTTGTTCCTACTGTAATGTGTTCTGCTCTTGTTCATACTGTAATGTGTGGTGCTCTTGTTCCTACTGTAATGTGTTCTGATCTTGTTCCTACTGTAATGTGTTCTGCTCTTGTTCCTACTGTAATGTGTGGTGCTCTTGTTCCTACTGTAATGTGTTCTGCTCTTGATCCTACTGTAATGTGTTCTGCTCTTGTTCCTACTGTAATGTGTGGTGCTCTTGTTCCTACTGTAATGTGTTCTGCTCTTGATCCTACTGTGATGTGTTCTGCTCTTGTTCCTACTGTAATGTGTTGCTCATCTTCATACTGTAATGTGTTCTGATCTTGATCATACTGTAATGTGTTCTGCTCTTGTTCCTACTGTAATGTGTTCTGATCTTGTTCCTACTGTAATGTGTGGTGCTCTTGTTCATACTGTAATGTGTGGTGCTCTTGTTCCTACTGTAATGTGTTCTGCTCTTGTTCATACTGTAATGTGTGGTGCTCTTGTTCCTACTGTAATGTGTTCTGCTCTTGTTCCTACTGTGATGTGTTCTGCTCTTGTTCCTACTGTAATGTGTTCTGCTCTTGTTCCTACTGTAATGTGTTCTGATCTTGTTCCTACTGTAATGTGTTGCTGCTCTTGTTCCTACTGTAATGTGTTCTGCTCTTGTTCCTACTGTAATGTGTTCTGATCTTGTTCCTACTGTAATGTGTTCTGATCTTCATACTGTAATGTGTTCTGATCTTGTTCCTACTGTGATGTGTTCTGCTCTTCGTCCTACTGTAATGTGTTCTAATCTTCATACTGTAATGTGTTGAGCTCTTGTTCCTACTGTGATGTGTTCTGCTCTTGTTCCTACTGTAATGTGTTCTGATCTTCATATTGTAATGTGTGCTGCTCTTGTTCCTACTGTGATGTGTTCTGCTCTTGTTCCTACTGTAATGTGTTCTGCTCTTGTTCCTACTGTAATGTGTTCTGATCTTGTTCCTACTGTAATGTGTTCTGCTCTTGTACCTACTGTGATGTGTTCTGCTCTTGTTCCTACTGTAATGTGTTCTGATCTTGTTCCTACTGTGATGTGTTCTAATCTTCCTACTGTAATGTGTTCTGATCTTGTTCCTACTGTAATGTGTTCTGATCTTGTTCCTACTGTAATGTGTTCTGATCTTCATACTGTAATGTGTTCTGATCTTGTTCCTACTGTGATGTGTTCTGCTCTTCGTCCTACTGTAATGTGTTCTAATCTTCATACTGTAATGTGTTGAGCTCTTGTTCCTACTGTGATGTGTTCTGCTCTTGTTCCTACTGTAATGTGTTCTGATCTTCATATTGTAATGTGTGCTGCTCTTGTTCCTACTGTAATGTGTTCTGCTCTTGTTCCTACTGTAATGTGTTCTGCTCTTGTTCCTACTGTAATGTGTTCTGATCTTGTTCCTACTGTAATGTGTTCTGCTCTTGTTCCTACTGTAATGTGTTCTGCTCTTGTTCCTACTGTAATGTGTTCTGATCTTGTTCCTACTGTAATGTGTTCTGATCTTGTTCCTACTGTAATGTGTTCTGATCTTGTTCCTACTGTAATGTGTTCTGCTCTTGTTCCTACTGTAATGTGTTCTGCTCTTGTTCCTACTGTAATGTGTTCTGATCTTGTTCCTACTGTAATGTGTTTTGATCTTGTTCCTACTGTAATGTGTTCTGATCTTGTTCCTACTGTAATGTGTGCTGCTCTTGTTCCTACTGTAATGTGTTCTGCTCTTGTTCCTACTGTAATGTGTTCTGATCTTGTTCCTACTGTAATGTGTTCTGATCTTGTTCCTACTGTAATGTGTTCTGAGAGGGAGAGGGGAGGAGAGAGAGAGAGAGCAGAGAGACAGAGAGAGACCGAGAGAGAGAGACAGAGAGAGAGAGCGAGAGAGAGAGAGACAGAAATTAGAGACACTGTGAAGGAATCCTGGTTCCGTATTCATAAAGCGTCTCAGCATAGGAGGGCTGATCTGGGATCAGGTCCCCCCTCTTATTCATTATGATCTAAAAGGCAAAAGCGAATTGTAGAGCAGCACTCTTACTCTGATATACTTCATGAATACAGGCCTTAGAGCTGTGATAGGCTAAGACGATTATGAGGTCATATAAAGTAATATGTCAGTATACTAGAACCATATGGCTGTAAACAGCGTATCCTTTAACACAGTGATTCCACCAGCCTCTCCTCCAGTATCACAGTGATTCCCCCAACCTCTCCTCCATTATCACAGTGATTCCCCCAACCTCTCCTCCTGTATCACAGTGATTTCCCCAGCCTCTCCTCCAGTATCACAGTGATTCCCCCAACCTCTCCTCCAGTATCACAGTGATTCCCCCAACCTCTCCTCTATTATCACAGTGATTTCCCCAGCCTCTCCTCCAGTATCACAGTGATTCCCCCAACCTCTCCTCCAGTATCACAGTGATTCCCCCAACCTCTACTCTATTATCACAGTGATTTCCCCAGCCTCTCCTCCAGTATCACAGTGATTCCCCCAACCTCTCCTCCAGTATCACAGTGATTCCCCCAACCTCTCCTCTATTATCACAGTGATTCCCCCAACCTCTCCTCCAGTATCACAGTGATTCCCCCAACCTCTCCTCCTGTATCACAGTGATTCACCCAACCTCTCCTCCAGTATCACAGTGATTCCTCCAACTGCTCCTTCAGTATCACAGTGATTCCCCCAGCCTCTCCTCCGGTATCACAGTGATTCCCCCAACCTCTCCTCCTGTATCACAGTGATTCACCCAACCTCTCCTCCAGTATCACAGTGATTCCTCCAACTGCTCCTTCAGTATCACAGTGATTCCCCCAGCCTCTCCTCCATTATCACAGTGATTCCCCCAGCCTCTCCTCCAGTATCAAAGTGATTCCCCCAACCTCTCCTCCATTATCACAGTGATTCCCCAACCTCTCCTCCATTATCACAGTGATTCCCCCAACCTCTCCTCTGTTATCACAGTGATTCCCCCAACCTCTCCTCCAGTATCACAGTGATTCCCCCAACCTCTCCTCCATTATCACAGTGATTCCCCAACCTCTCCTCTAGTATCACAGTGATTCCCCCAACCTCTCCTCCATTATCACAGTGATTCCCCCAGCCTCTCCTCCAGTATCACAGTGATTCCCCCAACCTCTCCTCCATTATCACAGTGATTCCCCCAACCTCTCCTCTGTTTTCACAGTGATTCCCCCAGCCTCTCCTCCGGTATCACAGTGATTCCCCCAACCTCTCCCCTATTATCACAGTGATTCCCCAAACCTCTCCTCTATTATCACAGTGATTCCCCCAACCTCTCCTCCAGTATCACAGTGATTCCTCCAACCGCTCCTTCAGTACCACAGTGATTCCCCAACCTCTCCTCCAGTATCACAGTGATTCCCCCAACTTCTCCCCTATTATCACAGTGATTCCCCAACCTCTCCTCTAGTATCACAGTGATTCCCCCAACCTCTCCTCCATTATCACAGTGATTCCCCAACCTCTCCTCTAGTATCACAGTGATTCCCCCAACCTCTCCTCCAGTATCACAGTGATTCCCCCAACCTCTCCTCCTGTATCACAGTGATTCCCCAACCTCTCCTCCAGTATCACAGTGATTCCCCCAACCTCTCCCCTATTATCACAGTGATTCCCCAACCTCTCCTCTAGTATCACAGTGATTCCCCCAACCTCTCCTCCAGTATCACAGTGATTCCCCCAACCCCTCCTCCATTATCACAGTGATTCTCCCAACCTCTCCTCCTGTATCACAGTGATTGCCCAACCTCTCCTCCAGTATCACAGTGATTCCCCCAACCTCTCCCCTATTATCACAGTGATTCCCCAACCTCTCCTCTAGTATCACAGTGATTCCCCCAACCTCTCCTCCAGTATCACAGTGATTCCCCCAACCCCTCCTCCATTATCACAGTGATTCCCCCAACCTCTCCTCCAGTATCACAGTGATTCCCCCAACCTCTCCTCCATTATCACAGTGATTCCCTCTGGCCTCTCCTCCATTATCACAGTGATTCCCCCAGCCTCTCCTCCAGTATCACAGTGATTCCCCCAACCTCTCCTCCAGTATCACAGTGATTCCCCTGGCCTCTCCTCCATTATCACAGTGATTCCCCTGGCCTCTCCTCCAGTATCACCGTGATTCCCCCAACCTCTCCTCCATTATCACAGTGATTCCTCCAACTGCTCCTTCAGTATCACAGTGATTCCCCCAACCTCTCCTCCAGTATCACAGTGATTCCCCCAACCTCTCCTCCATTATCACAGTGATTCCCTCTGGCCTCTCCTCCATTATCACAGTGATTCCCCCAGCCTCTCCTCCAGTATCACAGTGATTCCCCCAACCTCTCCTCCAGTATCACAGTGATTCCCCTGGCCTCTCCTCCATTATCACAGTGATTCCCCTGGCCTCTCCTCCAGTATCACCGTGATTCCCCCAACCTCTCCTCCATTATCACAGTGATTCCTCCAACTGCTCCTTCAGTATCACAGTGATTCCCCCAGCCTCTCCTCCGGTATCACAGTGATTCCCCCAACCTCTCCTCCTGTATCACAGTGATTCACCCAACCTCTCCTCCAGTATCACAGTGATTCCTCCAACTGCTCCTTCAGTATCACAGTGATTCCCCCAACCTCTCCTCCATTATCACAGTGATTCCCCCAGCCTCTCCTCCAGTATCAAAGTGATTCCCCCAACCTCTCCTCCATTATCACAGTGATTCCCCAACCTCTCCTCCATTATCACAGTGATTCCCCCAACCTCTCCTCTGTTATCACAGTGATTCCCCCAACCTCTCCTCCAGTATCACAGTGATTCCCCCAACCTCTCCTCCATTATCACAGTGATTCCCCAACCTCTCCTCTAGTATCACAGTGATTCCCCCAACCTCTCCTCCATTATCACAGTGATTCCCCCAGCCTCTCCTCCAGTATCACAGTGATTCCCCCAACCTCTCCTCCGGTATCACAGTGATTCCCCCAACCTCTCCCCTATTATCACAGTGATTCCCCAAACCTCTCCTCTATTATCACAGTGATTCCCCCAACCTCTCCTCCAGTATCACAGTGATTCCTCCAACCGCTCCTTCAGTACCACAGTGATTCCCCAACCTCTCCTCCAGTATCACAGTGATTCCCCCAACCTCTCCCCTATTATCACAGTGATTCCCCAACCTCTCCTCTAGTATCACAGTGATTCCCCCAACCTCTCCTCTGTTATCACAGTGATTCCCCCAACCTCTCCTCTATTATCACAGTGATTCCCCCAACCTCTCCTCCATTATCACAGTGATTCCCCAACCTCTCCTCTAGTATCACAGTGATTCCCCCAACCTCTCCTCCAGTATCACAGTGATTCCCCCAACCTCTCCTCCTGTATCACAGTGATTCCCCAACCTCTCCTCCAGTATCACAGTGATTCCCCCAACCTCTCCCCTATTATCACAGTGATTCCCCAACCTCTCCTCTAGTATCACAGTGATTCCCCCAACCTCTCCTCCAGTATCACAGTGATTCCCCCAACCTCTCCCCTATTATCACAGTGATTCCCCAACCTCTCCTCTAGTATCACAGTGATTCCCCCAACCTCTCCTCCAGTATCACAGTGATTCCTCCAACCCCTCCTCCATTATCACAGTGATTCCCCCAACCCCTCCTCCAGTATCACAGTGATTCCCCCAACCTCTCCTCCGGTATCACAGTGATTCCCCAGCCTCTCCTCCAGTATCACAGTGATTCCCCCAACCTCTCCCCTATTATCACAGTGATTCCCCCAACCTCTCCTCCAGTATCACAGTGATTCCCCCAACCTCTCCTCCTGTATCACAGTGATTCACCCAACCTCTCCTCCAGTATCACAGTGATTCCTCCAACTGCTCCTTCAGTATCACAGTGATTACCCCAGCCTCTCCTCCGGTATCACAGTGATTCCCCCAACCTCTCCTCCTGTATCACAGTGATTCACCCAGCCTCTCCTCCAGTATCACAGTGATTTCCCCAGCCTCTCCTCCAGTATCACAGTGATTCCCCCAACCTCTCCTCCAGTATCACAGTGATTCCCCCAACCTCTCCTCTATTATCACAGTGATTCCCCCAACCTCTCCTCCAGTATCACAGTGATTCCCCCAACCTCTCCTCCTGTATCACAGTGATTCACCCAACCTCTCCTCCAGTATCACAGTGATTCCTCCAACTGCTCCTTCAGTATCACAGTGATTCCCCCAGCCTCTCCTCCGGTATCACAGTGATTCCCCCAACCTCTCCTCCTGTATCACAGTGATTCCCCCAACCTCTCCTCCAGTATCACAGTGATTCCTCCAACTGCTCCTTCAGTATCACAGTGATTCCCCTCTCCTCCAGTATCACAGTGATTCCCCCAACCCCTCCTCCATTATCACAGTGATTCCCCCAACCTCTCCTCCAGTATCACAGTGATTCCCCCAACCTCTCCTCCATTATCACAGTGATTCCCTCTGGCCTCTCCTCCATTATCACAGTGATTCCCCCAGCCTCTCCTCCAGTATCACAGTGATTCCCCCAACCTCTCCTCCAGTATCACAGTGATTCCCCTGGCCTCTACTCCATTATCACAGTGATTCCCCTGGCCTCTCCTCCAGTATCACCGTGATTCCCCCAACCTCTCCTCCAGTATCACAGTGATTCCCGCAACCTCTCCTCCAGTTATCACAGTGATTCCCCCAACCTCTCCTCCAGTATCACAGTGATTCCCCCAACCTCTCCTCCAGTATCACAGTGATTCCCTCAGGCCTCTCCTCCAGTATCACAGTGATTCCCCCAGCCTCTCCTCCAGTATCACAGTGATTCCCCCAACCTCTCCTCCAGTATCACAGTGATTCCCCCAGCCTCTCCTCCATTATCACAGTGATTCCCCCAACCTCTCCTCCAGTCGCCCCAGCCAGTCCACTTCCTTGATGTATTCCATAACTAGAACTGATCAAGCCCCTCATTAGTTAAATAGGCTGTGTTAGTTGTGGAGTACTGGAGGAGATGTACTGGAGGAGATGTACTGGAGGAGAGGTACTGGAGGAGAGGTACTGGAGGACAGGTACCGGAGGACAGGTACCGGAGGAGAAGTGCTGGAGGAGAAGTACTGGAGGAGAGGTACAGGAGGAAAGTACCGGAGGAGTGGTTTGGGAAACACTACTCTATCACTACTGTTAATGTCATGGTGTTGTTGTGTGTTTCTGTCTTCAGAGAAAACCCTGACAGGACCTTCTACTGGTTCTTTGAAGCATCTTGTCCAATCGCAAGAGACAAAGGTGAG
>NC_138302.1:14742500-14770000 GCF_965601325.2 Salmo salar
CCTGGAAAACTGCTAGGTCTGGACTAACACCTGGAACCTAAAACCTGGTCTGGACTAACACTTAGAACCTAAAACCTGGTCTGTTTTAACACCTAGAACCTAAAGCCTGGTCTGGACTAACACTTAGAACCTAAAACCTGGTCTGTTATAACACCTGGAACCTAAAGCCTGGTCTGGACTAACACCTAGAACCCAGAAATTGGTCTGGACTAACAGCGAGAACCTAAAACCTGGTCTGGAATAACACTTAGAACCTAAAACCTGTTCTGTTCTGACACATAAAACCTTAAACCTGTTCTGTTATAACACTTAGAACCTAAAACCTGGTCTGGACTAACACCCACTAGAACCTGGTCTGAATTAACATATAGAACCTAAAACCTGGTCTGGATTAAGAGCTATAACCTATAACCTGGTCTGGATTAACACCTATAACCTATAACCTGGTCTGGATTAACACCTATAACCTATAACCTGGTCTGGATTAACACCTATAACCTAAAACATGGTCTGGATTAACACCTATAACCTAAAACATGGTCTGGATTAACACCTATAACCTATAACCTGGTCTGGATTAACACCTATAACCTATAACCTGGTCTGGATTAACACCTATAACATAAAACCTGGTCTGGATGAAGAGCTATAACCTATAACCTGGTCTGGATTAACACCTATAACCTATAACCTGGTCTGGATTAACACCTATAACCTATAACCTGGTCTGGATTAACACCTATAACCTATAACCTGGTCTGGATTAACACCTATAACATAAAACCTGGTCTGGATGAAGAGCTATAACCTATAACCTGGTCTGGATTAACACCTATAACCTATAACCTGGTCTACTACTAAACCAAGACATAGTTAACACCTAAAACTAGACTAATCAAAAATCTAAATCACCTGGACACTCGGTGAACCCTGGTTCTCTCAAGATCATCTCTCAGAACCAGACCTGATAACAGGATCATGATGGGTCTACCAGTACTAACATACACCCAGATGTTGTTCTTTCTGACTAGGACTGCACCTCAAATGGCATCCTATTCCCTGCATAGAGCCCTATGCGCCATGGTCAAAAATAGTGCACTTATGGAATAGGGTGCCATTTGGGATGGAAACTAACTGCTACTTGTTCCCTTCTTCCCCAGGTCCCGTACTTCATCGCTCCAGACCCCAGAGGGCTCCCTTCCATCCCTGAAAGTGTGAGTCTGCTGTCACTGTAATACACTAACCCTGACCCTAACCCTAACCCTAACCCTGATCCTGACCCTGACCCTGATCCTGACCCTAACCCTAACCCTAACCCTGATCCTGACCCTGATCCTGACCCTGACCCTGATCCTGACCCTAACCCTGATCCTGACCCTAACCCTGACCCTGATGTATTCACCACACTGGGTCGTACAGATGTTAGATGTATTCACCACACTGGGTCATACAGATGTATTCACCACACTGGGTCGTACAGATGTATTCACCACACTGGGTCGTACAGATGTTGGATGTATTCACCACACTGGGTCATACAGATGTATTCACCACACTGGGTCGTACAGATGTTAGATGTATTCACCACATTGGGTCATACAGATGTTAGAAGTATTCACCACACTGGGTCGTACAGATGTATTCACCACACTGGGTCGTACAGCTGCTAGATGTATTCACCACACTGCGTCGTCCAGATGTATTCACCACACTGGGTCGTACAGATGTTAGATGTATTCACCACACTGGGTCATACAGATGTTAGATGTATTCACCACACTGGGTCATACAGATGTATTCACGCCACTGGGTCGTACAGATGTATTCACCACACTGGGTCATACAGATGTTAGATGTATTCACCACACTGGGTCGTACAGATGTATTCACCACACTGGGTCGTACAGATGTTAGATGTATTCACCACACTGGGTCGTACAGATGTTAGATGTATTCACCACACTGGGTCATACAGATGTATTCAGCACACTGGGTCGTACAGCTGCTAGATGTATTCACCACACTGGGTCATACAGATGTATTCACCACACTGGGTCATACAGATGTATTCACCACACTGGGTCATACAGATGTATTCACCACACTGGGTCATACAGATGTTAGATGTATTCACCACACTGGGTCATACAGATGTTAGATGTATTCACCACACTGGGTCATACAGATGTTAGATGTATTCACCACACTGGGTCATACAGATGTATTCACCACACTGGGTCATACAGATGTTAGATGTATTCACCACACTGGGTCATACAGATGTTAGATGTATTCACCACACTGGGTCATACAGATGTTAGATATATTCACCACACTGGGTCATACAGATGTATTCACGACACAGGGTCGTACAGATGTTAGATGTATTCACCACACTGGGTCATACAGATGTTAGATATATTCACCACACTGGGTCATACAGATGTATTCACGACACAGGGTCGTACAGATGTTAGATGTATTCACCACACTGGGTCATACAGATGTTAGATGTATTCACCACACTGGGTCATACAGATGTTAGATGTATTCACCACACTGGGTCATACAGATGCAAAGACAAGATATGAGGTCACAATCACATATATTTACAACCTCTGACTAACCACCCGCCCCCCCTCTTCCCAAACAGACCCCTCTCCTCTGTCGAAAAACAATTCATTGTTAGACAGGTGGTGTTATTGTCCCAGCTTGAGTCCAGAACCTTTGGTTCTCCTCCACCCACCTCCCTGTCTTCTTTATCAGCCAGGAGAGGCTTTGAGACTAGGGAGTGCACAGTCCTGCAGCCTGCTACAGTCCACTTCTTTATCAGCCAGGAGAGGCTTTGACACTAGGGAGTGCACAGTCCTGCAGCCTGCTACAGTCCACTTCTTTATCAGCCAGGAGAGGCTTTGAGACTAGGGAGTGCACAGTCCTGCAGCCTGCTACAGTCCACTTCTTTATCAGCCAGGAGAGGCTTTGAGACTAGGGAGTGCACAGTCCTGCAGCCTGCTACAGTCCACTAGATAATTATCTTTCTCAGACACAAAGAGCTATTTCTGAGAATAAGCAATCTATTCACAGTCCAGTGGATATAATGATGCATAACATACAGAGATAATATAATGAACTATAAAAGTGAAGCTATAAGATATAAAGAGAATATAATGTCATAGAACAGTGAAGCTATAACATACAGAGAGAATTTAATGGTATAGATCAGCGAAGCTATAACATATAGAGAGAATATAATGATATAGAACAGCTATAAGACAGTGCTACAGGGCAGTAGTTTACAATCTATTACCTCTAACACATGCCTCCTATCTCACCCTTCTGGAAACATCCTGTTTAGAGACTGGCCCCCTTTACACATACTGTAGATCATTCCATTTAACCCAGAACACATTCATCACTGTTGCTAGGCTACTTATACAATTATAAACATACTAAAACCTGCTCAAGGCAATTTGTCCGTTTCCAACGATAGTATATACATCTCATAGATAACCACTGTCTTGACATTGATTATACTATACATCTCATAGATAACCAGTGTCTTAACATTGATTATACTATACATCTCATAGATAACCAGTGTCTTAACATTGATTATACTATACATCTCATAGATGACCAGTGTCTTGACATTGATTATACTATACATCTCATAGATAACCACTGTCTTAACATTGATTATACTATACATCTCATAGATAACCACTGTCTTAACATTGATTATACTATACATCTCATAGATAACCACTGTCTTAACATTGATTATACTATACATCTCATAGATAACCACTGTCTTAACATTGATTATACTATACATCTCATAGATAACCAGTGTCTTAAACATTGATTATACTATACATCTCATAGATAACCACTGTCTTAACATTGATTATACTATACATCTCATAGATAACCACTGTCTTAACATTGATTATACTATACATCTCATAGATAACCACTGTCTTAACATTGATTATACTATACATCTCATAGATAACCAGTGTCTTAAACATTGATTATACTATACATCTCATAGATAACCACTGTCTTAAACATTGATTATACTATACATCTCATAGATAACCACTGTCTTGACATTGATTATACTATACATCTCATAGATAACCACTGTCTTGACATTGATTATACTATACATCTCATAGATAACCACTGTCTTGACATTGACAGAGAGATCATTACGGGAAGATAAGACATTATAAAGTGTCCATGGTTACGACAGGTCTTACATTACAGCGGTACCTGAATGCTTTAAGAAAAGTGGTACCTATTTTTTTTATACTGTGGTGTGTGTGTGTGTGTGTGTGTGTGTGTGTGTGTGTGTGTGTGTGTGTGTGTGTGTGTGTGTGTGTGTGTGTGTGTGTGTGTGTGTGTGTGTGTGCTACAGAGGAACCTGACAGAGTTGGTGGTAGCAGTAGATGTGTCTAACCTCCTCCAGCTCTATGCCAGCATGTTGTTTGAGAGACGCATCCTCATCCTCTCCAGCAAACTCAGCACAGTGAGGACAGACACACACACTATACCTCAACAACTCACAAAACTTCATTCAACCCTTTCTCAAAGGTTGCTTTCCGTAATTTCTAACAGAAATGTATGCTGTTCTGATTGGTCTCCCTCCCTCCCTCCCACCTCTCTCTCTCCCTCTCTCTCCCTCTCTCTGTCTCCCTCCCTCTCTCTCCCTCCCACCTCTCTCTCTCCCTCTCTCTCCCTCTCTCTGTCTCTCCCTCCCTCCCTCTCTCTCCCTCTCTCTCCCTCTCTCTGTCTCTCCCTCCCTCCCTCTCTCTCCCTCCCTCTCTCTCCCTCCCTCTCTCTCTCTGTCTCTCTCTGTCTCTCCCCCCCTCTCTCTCTCTCCCTCCCTCTCTCTCCCTCCCTCTCTATCTCTGTCTCTCTCTGTCTCTCCCCCCCTCTCTCTCCCCCCCCCTCTGTCTCTCTCTCCCTCCCTCTCTCTCCCTCCCTCTCTCTCTCTGTCTCTCTCTGTCTCTCCCCCCCTCTGTCTCTCTCTCCCTCCCTCTCTCTCCCTCCCTCTCTCTCTCTGTCTCTCTCTGTCTCTCTCTCCCTCCCTCTCTATCTCTGTCTCTCTCTCTCTCCCCCCCTCTCTCTCTCTCCCTCCCTCTCTCTCTCTGTCTCTCCGCTCCAGTTAACAGCGTGTGTTCATGCCCTCAGTGCTGTGCTCTACCCCATGTACTGGCAACACATCTTCATACCTGTCCTGCCCCCACACCTACTGGACTACTGCTGGTCAGAGAGAGAGAAAACACACACACACACATACACACTGAAATGTATATATGAAAGCACTCAATCTCTCTCTCTCTCTCTGTCTCTCAGTGCTCCGATGCCCTTCCTCATAGGAGTCCACTCTAGTCTGACAGAGGTACAGTAACTACAGCATCTCCATGGTTTCCATAAGGATCTAATGGTATATCATCCCTCTGACAAGCAGCCAGGACCTGCAGGGCAGTATGAATCATACAGTATACTATGAGACCACATCGGAAAATAACTGACTGATGGACAGACGGATGGACGGACGGACAGACTGTTTTTGTGATTGATCGATTGACTGATTGATGGACTTACTAAGTGACTGATTGATTAGTTGATTGGTTGGTTTGTTGACTGACTGATTGATGTATTGATTGATGTATTGATTGAGGTATTGATGTATTGATTAATTTATGTATTGATGTATTGATGTGTTGATGTATTGATGTATTGATGTATTGATGTATTGATTGATTGAGGTGTGTTGATGTATTGATGTGTTGATGTATTGATTGATTGATGTATTGATTGATTGATGTATTGATGTATTGATTGATGTATTGATGTATTGATTGATGTATTGATGGATGTATTGATGTGTTGATGTTTTGATGTATTGATGTTTGATGTTTTGATGTATTGATGTATTGATGTATTGATGTATTGATTGATGTATTGATGTATTGACGTATTGATGTGTTGATGTATTGATGTATTGATGTGTTGATGTATTGATGTATTGACGTATTGACGTATTGATTGTTTGATGTATTGACGTATTGACGTATTGATGTGTTGATGTATTGATGTGTTGATGTGTTGATGTATTGACGTATTGATGTATTGATGTGTTGATGTATTGATGTATTGATGTATTGATGATGTATTGATGTATTGATGTGTTGATGTATTGACGTATTGATTGATGTATTGCTGTGTTGATGTATTGATGTATTGATGTATTGATGTATTGATTGATGTATTGATGTGTTGATGTATTGACGTATTGATGTATTGACATATTGACGTATTGATGTGTTGATGTATTGATGTGTTGATGTATTGACGTATTGATGTATTGATTGATGTATTGATGTGTTGATGTATTGATGTATTGATGTATTGATGTGTTGATGTATTGACGTATTGATTGATGTATTGCTGTGTTGATGTATTGATGTATTGATTGATGTATTGATGTGTTGATGTATTGACGTATTGATGTATTGACATATTGACGTATTGATGTGTTGATGTGTTGATGTATTGATGTATTGACGTATTGATGTATTGATTGATTGATGTATTGATGTATTGATGTATTGATCCAGAGAGTGAGAAGCCGGGGGTTAGAGGACGTGGTGATTCTGAATGTAGACACCAACACTATAGAATCTCCCTTCGATGACCTGAAGAAGATACCAGCAGATGTGGTAATGTGAATGTCTGTGTCTGTGTCTGTGTCTGTGTGTGTGTGTGTGTGTGTGTGTGTGTGTGTGTGTGTGTGTGTGTGTGTGTGCGCGCATGCCTGCTTTCACGCATCCCTGCGTTTGAGCAAGTAAGCACGTTTAGATGTGTGTGTGGATAACTTGCATGTGGACTTGTGTGTGTGTGTGTCCATGTAACAATGTGTGTCTGTGTAACAACGTGTGTGTCTGTGTGTGTGTGTGTGTGTGTGTGTGTGTGTGTGTGTGTGTGTGTGTGTGTGTGTGTGTACCAGGTATCAGGTCTGAAGTTGTCTCTGAAACATCAGGCAGCGTCAGCAGGTGTGGGCGTGGCCAAGGCCTTCCTCAGGGCTCAGGCTCTGCTGTTTGGAGGATATGGAGACGCTCTGAAGGGAAACACGGTTAGAACAATAATACTCTGGAATACTCTGGAAACACAGTTAGAACAATAATATACTGGAATACTGTGGGAACACGGTTAGAACAATAATACTCTGGAATACTCTGGGAACACAGTTAGAACAATAATATACTGGAATACTGTGGGAACACGGTTAGAACAATAATACTCTGGAATACTCTGGGAACACGGTTAGAACAATAATATACTGGAATACTGTGGGAACACGGTTAGAACAATAATACTCTGGAATACTCTGGGAACACGGTGAGAACAATAATATACTGGAATACTGTGGGAACATGGTTAGAACAATAATAGTCTGGAATACTCTGGGAACACGTTAGAACGGTAATACTCTGGAAACCCAGTTAGAACGGTAATACTCTGGAAACACAGTTAGAACAATAATACTCTGGAATGCTCTGGGAACACAGAACTATTATACTCTGGAATACTCTGGGAACATGGTTAGAACGGTAATACTCTGGAAACACAGTTAGAATGGTAATACTCTGGAAACACAGTTAGAACAATAATACTCTGGAATGCTCTGGGAATACAGTTAGAACAATTATACTCTGGAAACTCAGAACAATAATACTCTGGAATGCTCTGGGAACTCAGAACAATAATACTCTGGAATACTCTGGGGAAATGGTTAGAACAATTATACTCTGGAATGCTTTGGGAACTCAGTTAGAACGGTAATACTCTGGAATACTCCGGGAACACGGTTAGAACAATAATACTCTGGGAACACAGAACAATAACACTCTGGAATGCTCTGGGAACACGGTTAGAACGATATTGCTCTGGAATGCTCTGGGAACACGGTTAAAAATATAATACTCTGGAAACACAGTTAGAACAATAATACTCTGGAATGCCCTGCCACCACGTTTAGAACGAAAATACTCTGGAATAGTCTGGGTACACGGTTAGAACAATAATACTCTGAAATAGTCTGGGTACACAGTTAGAACGGTAATACTCTGGGAACACAGTTAGAACAATAATACTCTGGAATACTCTGGAAACACAGTTAGAACAATAATACTATGGAATACTCTGGGAACACGGCTAGAACAATAATACTCTGGAATACTCCGGGAGCACAGTTGGAACAATAATACTCTGGAATACTCTGGGAACACGGCTAGAACAATAATACTCTGGAATACTCCGGGAGCACAGTTAGAACAATAATACTCTGGAATGCTCTGGGAACACGGTTTGAACAATAATACTCTGGAAATGCAGTTAGAACGATAATACTCTGAAATAGTTTGGGTACACGGTTAGAACGATAATACTCTGAAATAGTATGGGTACACGGTTAGAACGGTAATACTCTGGAAACGCAGTTAGAACGATAATACTCTGAAATAGTCTGGGTACATGGTTAGAACGATAATACTCTGAAATAGTCTGGGTACGTGGTTAGAACGGTAATACTCTGGGAAAACGGTTAGAACAATAATAATCTGGAATACTCTGGGAACGAAGTTGGAATACATAACATTAAAATACAATAATGTGCAGATGCTTTTTACTCTGTATGCAATAATACTGTAGAATACTCTATAATACTGTATATAAAGACACCTGTTTCAATAAAGTGTCTTCTCTTCACCATCTCTCTCTGCCTCCTCCCTCTCCATCCCCTCCCTCCCTCCCTACCACCCTACCTCCCTCCCTCCCTCCCTAGAATGGTCAGGTCATGTTCTGTGAGGAGGTTTTCCTGGACCACAGGTCTTCCAGTATGAGACAGTTCCTACAGAGTGCTGTCCATCTGCAGCTCTTCAAACAGGTACCTGTGTGTGTGGTGTGGTGTGGTGTGTGTGTGGTGGGTGTGGGTGGTGTGGGTGTGTGTGTGTGTGTGTATGTGGTGTGGTGTGTGTGTGTATATCAGTATGAGTGCCCTCCTCCTCCTGCAGCTCTTCAAACAGGTGAGTTCATCTCAAGACAGGACGCTGCCCTCTGCTGTTCTGGGGATACCATAACAAAACAAACATGACAACAAGTAGCACACACACACATGTGGATATCAAATGTCCTCGTGGTATGGAGGTGTAAAACAAACAAGAAAAACAGGTCAACATACAAACATCAAAAGGTCATTTGTAGTCTGGATGTCTGGCCATTAGCAAAAGAGAATAATCCACATTCTGCAATAATCCACATTCTGCAATATAGCTCCACTTCCTCAGGTGTTCATTGTCACAACAATTCGACCGTTATGTCTTTGTCAGGATTACAGAACAAACAGTTCTAAGTTTATTATTAGAATCATAGTGATATTCAGTAGAACGATCTTCTCAGGGTTGAATAGGAGTCACTATGATATACTAACAAAGCAGTTCATTGACTGGGTTTTTGCTTTTCAGTTTATTGATGGACGTCTGGAGCTGCTGAACAGAGGGATAGAGCCAGACGACCTGTTTGAACAAGAGATGCTACAGTGTGGAACAGCAGAAGCAGGTGTCTGTCTGTCTGTCTGTCTGTCTGTCTGTCTGTCTGTCTGTCTGTCTGTCTGTCTGTCTGTCTGTCTGTCTGTCTGTCTGTCTGTCTGTGTCTGTGTGTTTAAGTCCTCACAAACCGATGCTTGCCAAACAATCTAGTTTTCATCTATATTTTCCATAGCTGTCTATTTACCACAACAAACTGATGCTGGCACTAAGACCACACTCAATAAGCTAAATAAGGCCATAAGCAAACAAGAAAATGCTCATCCAGAAGTGGCGCTCCTAGTGGCCGGGGACTTTAATGCAGGCAAACTTAAATCTGTTTTACCTCATTTCTACCAGCATGTCACATGTGCAACCAGAGGATGAAAATAAAATAAATCATTTAAACTCTAGACCACCTTTACTCCACACACAGAGACACATACAAAGCTCTCCCTCGCCCTCCATTTGGCAAATCTGACCAGAACTCTATCCTCCTGATTCTTGCTTACAAGCAAAAATGAAAGCAGGAAGTACCCGTGACTCGTTCAATATAGAAGTGGTCAGATGACGCGGATGCTACGCTACAGAACTGTTTTGCTAGCACAGAATGGAATATGTTCCTGGATTCATCCAATGGCATTGAGGAGTTTACCACCTCAGCCATCGGCTTCATCAATAAGTGCATCGACGACGTCGTCCCCACAGTGACCGTATGTACATATCCCAACCAGAAGTCATGGATTACAGGCAACATCCACACCGAGCTAAAGGCTAGAGCTGCCGCTTTCAAGGAGCGGGAGACTAATCCGGACGCTTATAAGAAATCCTGCTATGCCCTCAGACAGGCAAAGTGTCAATACAGGACTAAAATTAAATCCTACTACACCGGCTCTGATGGTCGTCGGATGTGGCAGGGCTTGAAACATTTTACGGACTACAAAGGGAAACCCAGCTGCGAGCTGCCCAGTGACGCGAGCCTATCAGACGAGCAAAATGCCTTTTATGCTCGCTTTGAGGCAAGCAACACTAGAGCATGCATGAGAGCACCAGCTGTTCCAGACGACTGTGTGATCACGCCCTTCATAGTCGATGTGAGCAAGACCTTTAACCTCTTACATCTAGACGTTCCGCTAGCGGAACACCTGCTCCAATATCCAATGATAGGCGTGGCGCGAATTACAAATTCCTCAAAAATACAAAAACTTCAATTTTTCAAACATATGACTATTTCACAGCATTTTAAAGACAAGACTCTCCTTTATCTAACCACACTGTCCGATTTCAAAAAGGCTTTACAGCGAAAGCAAAACATTAGATTATGTCAGCAGAGTACCAAGCCAGAAATAACCAGACACCCATTTTTCAAGCTAGCATATAATGTCACAAAAACCCAGAAGACAGCTAAATGCAGCACTAACCTTTGATGATCTTCATCAGATGACACACCTAGGACATTATGTTATACAATACATGCATGTTTTGTTCAATCAAGTTCATATTTATATAAAAAAACTGCTTTTTACATTAGCATGTGACGTTCAGAACTAGCATACCCCCCGCAAACTTCCGGGGAATTTACTAACAATTTACTAAATTACTCACGATAAACGTTCACAAAAAGCATAACAATTATTTTAAGAATTATAGATACAGAACTCCTCTATGCACTCGATATGTCCGATTTTAAAATAGCTTTTTGGTGAAAGCACATTTTGCAATATTCTAAGTACATAGCCCAGCCATCACGGGCTAGCTATTTAGACACCCAGCAAGTTTAGCCTTCACCAAAATCAGATTTACTATTATAAAAGTTTGATTACCTTTTGTTGTCTTCGTCAGAATGCACTCCCAGGACTGCTACTTCAATAACAAATGTTGGTTTGGTCCAAAATAATCCATCGTTATATCCGAATAGCGGCGTTTTGTTCGTGCGTCCCAGACACTATCCGAAATGGTAAATCAGGGTCGTGCGCATGGCGCAATTCGTGACAAAAAAATTCTAAATATTCCATTACCGTACTTCGAAGCATGTCAACCGCTGTTTAAAATCAATTTTTATGCAATTTATCTCGTAAAAAAGCGATAATATTCCGACCGGGAATCTCCTTTTCGGCAAACAGAGGAAAAATCACAAAGACGGGGGCGGCCAGGGCACGCGCCTAAGCCCACAGTCCCTTGATCGGCCACTTGAGAAAGGCGATAATGTGTTTCAGCCTGGGGCTGGGATGACGACATTCAGGTTTTTCCCGGGCTCTGAGCGCCCATGGAAGACGTAGGAAGTGTCACGTTAGAGCAGAGATCCTTTGTAAAAGATAGAGATGGCAAAGAAGTTCAAGAAATGGTCAGACAGGCCACTTCCTGTAAAGGAATCTCTCAGGTTTTGACCTGCCATTTGAGTTCTGTTATACTCACAGACACCATTCAAACAGTTTTAGAAACTTTGGAGTGTTTTCTATCCAAAGCCAATAATTATATGCATATTCTAGTTACTGGGCAGGAGTAGTAACCAGATTAAATCGGGTACGTTTTTTTATCCAGCCATGAAAATACTGCCCCCTAGCCATAACAGGTTAAACAGGTCAACATTCACAAAGCCGTGGGTCCAGACAGATTACCAGGATGTGTACTCAATGCATACGCGGACTAACGGGCAAGTGTCTTCACTGATATGTTCAACCTCTCCCTGACTGAGTCTGTAATACCTACATGTCTCAAACAGACCACCATAGTCCCTGTGCCCAAGAAAGTGAAGGTAACCTGCCTAAATGATTACCTGCTGCAGCACTCACGTTGGTTGCCATTAAGTTTTTTTGAAAGGCTGGTAATGGGTCACATCAACACCATCATGCCAGAAACCCTAGACCCACTCCAATTCGCATACCGCCCCAACAGATCCACAGATGACACAATCTCAATCGCACTCCACACTGCCCTTTCCCACCTGGACAAAAGGAACACCTACGTGAGAATGCTGTTCATTGACTACAGCTCAGCATTCAACACCATAGTACCCACAAAGCTCATCACTAAGCTAAGGACCCTGGAACTAAACACCTCCCTCTGCAACTGGATCCAGGACTTTTTGACGGACCGCCCCCAGGGAGGTAAGGGTAGGCAACAACACATCTGCCACGCTGATCCTCAACATGGGGGACCCTCAAGTGTGCGTGCTTAGTCCCCTCCTGTACTCCCTGTTCACCCACGACTGCGTGGCCAAGCACAACTCCAGCACCATCATTAAGTTTGCTGATGACACAACAGTTGTAGGCCTGATCACCGACAACGACGAGACAGCCTATAGGGAGGAGGTCAGAGACCTGGCAGTGTTGTGCCAGGACAACAACCTCTACCTCAATGTGAGCAAGACAAAGGAGCTGATCGTGGACTATAGGAAAGGGAGGGCCGAAAAGGCCACCATTAACATCGACGGGGCTGAAGTGGAGCGGGTCGAGAGTTTCGAGTTCCTTGGTGTCCACATCACCAATGAATTATCATGGTCCAAACACACCAAGACAGTTGTGAAGAGGGCACGACAACACCTTTTCCCCTCTCAGGAGACTGAAAAGATTTGGCATGGGTCCCCAGATCGTCAAAAACACTGCACCATCACATTTACATTTACGTCATTTAGCAGACGCTCTTATCCAGAGCGACTTACAAATTGGTGCATTCACCTTATGATATCCAGTAGAACAACCACTTTACAATAGTACATCTATATCTTTTTTATGGGGGGGGGGGGTTAGAAGGATTACTTTATCCTATCCCAGGTATTCCTTAAAGAGGTGGGGTTTCAGGTGTCTCCGGAAGGTGGTGATTGACTCCGCTGTCCTGGCGTCGTGAGGGGGCTTGTTCCACCATTGGGGTGCCAGAGCAGCAAACAGTTTTGACTGGGCTGTGCGGGAACTGTGCTTCCGCAGAGGGAGGCCAGCAGGCCAGAGGTGGATGAACGCAGTGCCCTTCTTTGGGTGTAGGGACTGATCAGAGCCTGAAGGTACGGAGGTGCCGTTCCCCTCACAGCTCCGTAGGCAAGCACCATGGTCTTGTAGCAGATGCGAGCTCCAACTGGACGCCAGTGGAGTGTGCGGAGGAGCGGGGTGACGTGAGAGAACTTGGGAAGGTTGAACACCAGACGAGGTGCGGCGTTCTGGATGAGTTGTAGGGGTTTAATGGCACAGGCAGGGAGCCCCGCCAGCAGCGAGTTGCAGTAATCCAGACGGGAGATGACAAGTGTCTGGATTAGGACCTGTGCCGCTTCCTGTGTAAGGCAGGGTCGTACTCTGCGAATTTTGTAGAGCATGAACCTACAGGATTGGGTCACCGCCTTGATGTTAGCGGAGAACCACAGGGTGTTGTCCAGGGTCACGCCAAGGCTCTTAGCACTCTGGGAGGAGGACACAATGGAGTTGTCAACCGTGATGGCGAGATCATGGAACAGGCAGTCCTTCCCCGGGAGGAAGAGCAGCTCCGTCTTGCCGAGGTTCAGCTTGAGGTGGTGATCCGTCATCCACACTGATATGTCTGCCAGACATGCAGAGATGCGATTCACCACCTGGTTATCAGAAGGGGGAAAGGAGAAGATTAATTGTGTGTCGTCTGCGTAGCAATGATAGGAGAGACCATGTGAGGATATGACAGAGCCAAGTGACTTGGTGTATAGCGAGAATAGGAGAGGGCCTAGAACTGAGCCCTGGGGGACAGTTGAGAGCATCCTGACCGGTTGCACCATCGAGAGCATCCTGACCGGTTGCATCACCACCTAGTATGGCAACTGCTCGGCATCTGACCGTAAGGCGCTACAGAGGGTAATGCGTACGGCCCAGTACATCACTGGGGCCAAGCTTCCTGCCATCCAGGACCTCTATACTAGGCGGTGTCAGAGGAAGGCTATGCATAGTCACTTTACATTACCTCGACTAACCTGCACCCCCCCGCACATTGACTCGGTACCGAAGGCCCAAAAAATTGTCAAAGACTCCAGTCACCCAAGTCATAGACTGTTCTCTCTGCTACTGCACGGCAAACTGTACCAGAGCACCAAGTCTAGGACCAAAAGGCTCCTTAACAGCTTCTACCCCCAAGCCATAAGACTGCTGAAAAATTAATAACCTCTCTCTCTCTCTCAGGAAGCACCAAAGCCTATCATCAACTGGTGGGCAACCTGAAGGTAAGAACTTACAGGGTTCTGTAATTTACACAACACACATCTCTTACACTTACTTGCTATGGGTTAAATAATGTCTCAAGTGTTCTGATTGGTCTGTCTGATTATTTTGCTCTGTTGGTAGAAAGGGGGAGGAGCTCTCATCCTTAACGTCAAGTCTAAGACTCACATGTACAAGTCGGTAAGTGCGTAGTCTGTGTGTGTGTGTCTGTGTGTCTTTGTGTGAGTGTGTGTGTGTGTGTGTGTGTGCTCCCTTAGTGAAATATGGTTTCCTACTAATTATTTTCTGTCTTTTCTTTCAGGCCAAACGTGGCTTGAGGAACTTTCTATCACCCAAGGTATGTGTTGTTGTTGTTTTGTAGTGTGTGTGTGTGTGTGTGTGTGTGTGTGTGTGTGTGTGTGTGTGTGTGTGTGTGTGTGTGTGTGTGTGTGTGTGTGTGTGTGTGTGTGTGTGTGTTCATCCTTTCTCTATATATGTGCAGGAGCACGTTGAGATTCTCTCCCTTAAGAGAGGCAACTCCGTGTCAGGAACACACACACACCGCCGCAAACAATCAGATTGCCTTCAGAGCCGTTTACCAATCACACAACACTTTGGGAAGGTAAGACCTGCCTCTAATATCAATCAAATGGATTTATAAAGCCCTTTTTACATCAGCAGATGTCACAAAGTGCTGTACAGAAACCCAGCCTAAAACCTCAAACAGCAAGCAATGCAGATGTAGAAGTAGGGTAGCTAGGAAAAACTCCCTAGAAAGGCAGGAACCTAGGAAGAAACATAGAGAGGAACCAGGCTCTGAGGGCTGGCCAGTCATCTTCTGGCTGTGCCGGGTGGAGATTATACCAGAACATGGCCTTTTAAGGCCAGATTGTTCTTCGAGATGTTCAAACGTTCATAGATGACCAGCAGGGTCAAATAATAATCACAGTGGTTGTAGAGGGTGCAACAGGTCAGCACCTCAGGAGTAAATGTCATTTGGCTTTTTATAGCCGAGCATTCAGAGGTCGAGACAGCAGGTGCGGTAACAGGTTAGAGTTTCCTAGCCGCAGGCAGAACAGTTGAAACTGGAGCAGCAGCACGACAAGATGGACTGGGGACAGCCAGGAGACATCATGCCAGGTAGTCCTGAGGCATGATCCTAGGGCTCAGGTCCTCCGGGAGGGAAGGGAGAGAGGGAAAGAGAGAGAATTAGAGGGAGCATAATTAAATTCACACAGGACACCAGATAAGATAGGAGAATTACACCAGATTTAACAGACTGACCCTAGCCCCCCCCCCCCCCCCCCCCCCCCCCTGCACATAGACTGTTGCAGCATAGATACTGGAGACTGAGACAGGGGTGGGCCAGGGGACACTGACCAATCACTGGAGGTAGAAGTTAATCATCACCACATATCTAGGATTGGATTATTCAACCCACCAATCATAAACTTAACCTTTTCTATTGTGATGATTTTGCTATGTCTTGCTGTGTCGCATTATGTCCTGCCTATGTCTTGTTCTGTCGCACTATGTCAGTCTCGTCCCCGTCGTCCAGTTAACAAACAAGGCTGTCTCCTTGACAACGAGAACACACAAGAGAACAGAGACACCTGGGAAGAAGACTGGCAGGACAGGTGAGAGAGAGAGAGAGAGAGAGAGAGAGAGAGGACGGAAGAGTGAGAGTGAAAGGTATGAATTAGAGACAGGAAGAGAGAGGGTGGTGAGTGAGTGAGTGAGTGAGTGAGTGAGTGAGTGAGTGAGTGAGTGAGTGAGAAAAAGAGAGAGGGTGAGTGAGTCAGAGACAGAGAGCGATGGAACCAAAATGTTCATTCACATGTGTGTATCAGTGCTGTCTCAGGCCCCGTGGCAGACCCAGAGCTCCAGGAGGAGGAGGGGGGAGACTCGGGTATGTGTGACCCAGAAGAGATGGACCTCCTGGGGGAGATCTTTGACACGCTGAGTGCCCGGAGCTCCCATGACCGCGGCCTGCTCTACGGGACACGAAGTCTAGACCTGTTTGGACCTGATACTACTGACTACATCAGACAGGTGAGGACAGCACACTGACACACACACACACACACACACACACACACACACACACACACACACGGAAACATCCCAGACACAGACCTCATCTCCTCACCGTGTGTGTCAACAGAGGGGCCTGGCCACTCCCAGTCAGGAGAGTCTAGGCGTGTCCATCGGTGGGAGTGGCAGTCTGCACAGCTGGAACCAGGAGGAGGGGCTACATTACATGGGGGAGGGGCCAGAACAGACAGATGATTCTGATTGGCTAGGAGAGGGACAGGCGTTGTCAGAGGAAGCATCAGAAACACCTCAAGGGAGAAGAGAGGGTGGGAGGAGAGAGGAGGAGCGGAGAGAGGAGGGAAGGAGAGAGGAGGAGTGGAGAGAGGAGGGAAGGAGAGAAGAGGGGATGGAAAAGGGGTTGGTGGAGGCAGAGGACCTTAAAGTGAGGAAAGAGGTGGGGATGGAGAGATGGAATGTTCTGAGGCAAGGAGGGCAGGATGAACAACGGATGGAGGAGAGGAAGAGGGATGAAGACATCACTATGGAGCCAGAGATTCAGTCTGAATGTATGGGTGAGAATGGGAAGGGGAAAGAAGTGGAGGGAGAGAAAAAGAGAGAGAAGATGCAGAATTACAGAGGTCAAGACCAGCAACAAGGAGAGGAGAACCAGGGGCAGGGGCAGGAGAGAGGCACCAAGACACCAGGAGAGTTACCCAGGAACAGAGGCCCAAGGCCGGGTACTGAGTCTAGGGCCGGAGCCGGGGCAGTGGAGGACAACCAGGGAGAAGGGGACAGACTCACCCCCAAAACCACTGATTTTCCTGGGCCTGAGAATGGCACAGCAACCCCTGCTTCTAAACAACCCCTGGGTCAGCTAGAAAGAGAAGAAAGGGGGGAGGAAATAGAGGTGGGACCCACGCCCCTTTCTCCCGGTGTTTCATCTGCTGTAGCACTGTTCCAGTCACCGGCCTCCGTGCAAACCCTCCATGGGAAGGCCCAGACCAGGGGCTCGCCTAAACCCAGTAAGCCCAGCAACACACCTCAGACCTGGGACACTATACAGAAGAGCTGCCCTCAGGAACCCAACAACACCCAGGTCTCAAATAATGACAGAGCTGGACCTGTCATAGCCACACCTGTACTGACTACGCCTATAAATAACCAATCAGAACCAGGGGGGAACACCACAGTGCAGGAAGACCCGCCCCCTGTCAAGGTGTCTGAGCTGAAGAAGAGATTTGAGGCTTGATGATTGGTGCAGGACTGTTTGAGTGGCGCATAGCTCAGCCAATGATTTTGCAGTTTTCAAAGACTGAGGGACTTGATGAGTCAGAGAAGAAATTGGGATGGGAAGTGAAACTCAGGAACATGAAGAGCTCTGAATGTTGCAAGTAGAAATAGAATGAATAGAATTGACACACTCCCATATTCTAACCGACAGACAGTAATTCCGATTTCTATCGGAACATTCTGTAACATTCTTATACAGGTCTATGATATAATGCCAAAAGTTTTTCCCAGGGTGCATTCGCTTGGAAGCAAACGGGGAGGGACCTTTCTGAATTTTTTCAATAGAAACACTTATTTTAATTGGAAAATATTTTCAGTTTGGATTAAACTTTTACCACTGCAAAACGTTTTGATACAACGCTAAACATTTTGCTAAATTATGCAACTATTGAATATCAGTTGTGGAAAAAGTACCCAATTGTCATACTTGAGTAAAAGTAAAGATACTTTAATAGAAAATGACTCAAGTATAAATGAAAGTCAAACCGGTAAAATCCTACTTGAGTAAAAGTCTAAAAGTATTTGGTTTTAAATATACTTAAGTATTAAAAGTAAATGCAATTGATAAAATGTAGTTAAGCATCAAAAGTAAATATAATTTCAAATTCCTTATATTAAGCAAACCAGACAGCACCATATTCTTTTTTTTCTTCCAGATAGCCAGGGGAACACTCAGACATCATTTACGAACTAAGCATTTGTGTTTAGTGAGTCTACAAGATCAGGTAGTAGGGATGACCAGGGACGTCCTCTTGATAAGTGTGTGAATTGAACCATTTTCCTGTCAAAATGTAACGAGTACGTTTGGGTGACAGGGAAAATGTATGGAGTAAAAAGTACATTATTTTCTTAAAGAATGTAGTGAAGTAAAGTTGTCAAAAATAGTAAACTAATGTGGGGGATAACCAAAAAAAAAAAAAACGACTTAAGTAGTACTTTACACCACTGCTGAATACACCCGTGATCATGTTACATGACATCCAGGATTCAGTTCTGTCCATCCCTCTGACTGATGTCGCTGGCTGTATTGTCCTTAGATGACCAGCAGGTGGGGCTTGTGGAACATGAATACATTAACTCAATGCACTGAATACACACTTGAAGAATTTTTTTTTTTTTACTAAATCAAATCTTTTTCTCCTGGATGATATTAAATGCACTGAATAAATGGATGTTTTATACTTTTTGAGAGGAGTTTTATTTTTTTCACATGGATAATATCATCAGAAGTGCATTAGAAATCATTCATAGTGTCTTACTCACCATTCTCTTCATTTTCAAGATATAAAAACACACACTAATGTTTTATACAAGGGATAAACTTAAATCATGGTTTGTATACATGTAACAGTATAACTGCCATAATAAAGAGAGACGTTTTGCATATAGAGGAAGTTTTAAATTCCCTTTTCTCTGCATGACTGACCAAATCAACAACTACTCCACCGACAGGTAAACATGTCAACAACTAGTCCACCTACAGGTAAACATGCCAACAACTAGTCCACCTACAGGTAAACATGTCAACAACTAGTCCACCGACAGGTAAACATGCCAACAACTAGTCCACCTACAGGTAAACATGTCAACAACTAGTCCACCTACAGGTAAACATGTCAACAACTAGTCCACCTACAGGTAAACATGTCAACAACTAGTCCACCTACAGGTAAACATGTCAACAACTAGTCCACCTACAGGTAAACATGCCAACAACTAGTCCACCTACAGGTAAACATGTCAACAACTAGTCCACCTACAGGTAAACATGCCAACAACTAGTCCACCTACAGGTAAACATGCCAACAACTAGTCCACCTACAGGTAAACATGTCAACAACTAGTCCACCGACAGGTAAACATGCCAACAACTAGTCCACCTACAGGTAAACATGCCAACAACTAGTCCACCTACAGGTAAACATGCCAACAACTAGTCCACCTACAGGTAAACAACACACCCCTGACGGGGCATTCACCTGTTGACACACGGATGACAACATCAGCACAGTTGGAGAAACTGGAGAGAACATGGAACATCCACCAGGCATGTTCTGCCATATTTAACAAGACACTTCATATACAGATACCTTTACACAATACATACAAAACATTGTTACCAATAACCCATTCTGGCTTCATGTACAGGGTAGAGGAGAGGGAGGCAATGGTAGTGACAGAGAGAGGGAGGAAAAGAGAGAGTTTATGTGTGTGTGTGTGTGTGTGTGTGTGTGTGTGTGTGTGTGTGTGTGTGTGTGTGTGTGTGTGTGTGTGTGTGTGTGTGTGTGTGTGTGTGTGTGTGTGTGTGTGTGTGTGTGTGTGTGTGTGTGTGTGTGTGTGTGTGTGTGTGTGCAGCGTCCAGGCTAGAGTGCGTGTATCAGATGAGTCTCTCCTCCTTGGGCAGGGGCAGGCCTGGTCTCTCTGCCCCCCGTGGTCTTGTCTGTTTGCTCTCCTCCGCACTGGGCCGATACATTCCCTCCATCCTTCTCTTCTTCCTGATCACACAGCCCATCAGGGCCAGGGCCAGACACAGCAATAGAGCCAGACCTGGGACTAACACAGACCACAACCCCCACGACGGCCTTGGTAACCACAACACCATTTTCATGACGACGGGCCCTGAGTCAGTGAGAGAGGAGGGGATGAGAGAGAGAAGCAGGTACACAGGCAGACAGAAACACAGACAATAGGTGGACGGATGTCTCACTCACCTGAGGGTTAGAGGTGACACTGCTGGTCTCTGCTCTCACATCTGGACCAATGGGGACATAGCAGCCAGACTGACAGTGAGGGGTGCCTGTCTCTAGAGAGACAGAGTGTTGGAGAGCATCAATGAGCCAGGCCATATCAGTGAATTCAGCCCCTTTGAGGCAGTTTAGCTGTCTGTCACAGTCTATGGAACACATCGGCATAGAAACAATGGCAGTGTATCATGGGTAATGTATCATGGGTAAATTCTGACCGACTGACTGACTGATCTACAAATAATATTGAGTAGTTATTTGTGATCCAAGGTGATTTGTAGATCGGTCAGTCTCGACAGTCAGCTGCAATGTCAAACGGGTCAAGAAACAGTCTGAAACAATGTCTCTCAACCGGGTCCAGAGACGGTCTGAAACAGTGTCTCTCAACCGGGTCCAGAGACGGTCTGAAACAGTGTCTCTCAACCGGGTCCAGAGACGGTCTGAAACAGTGTCTCTCAACCGGGTCCAGAGACGGTCTGAAACAGTGTCTCTCAACCGGGTCCAGAGACGGTCTGAAACAGTGTCTCTCAACCGGGTCCAGAGACGGTCTGAAACAGTGTCTCTCAACCGGGTCCAGAGACGGTCTGAAACAGTGTCTCTCAACCGGGTCCAGAGACGGTCTGAAACAATGTCTCTCAACCGGGTCCAGAGACGGTCTGAAACAGTGTCTCTCAACCGGGTCCAGAGACGGTCTGAAACAGTGTCTCTCAACCGGGTCCAGAGACGGTCTGAAACAGTGTCTCTCAACCGGGTCCAGAGACGGTCTGAAACAGTGTCTCTCAACCGGGTCCAGAGACGGTCTGAAACAGTGTCTCTCAACCGGGTCCAGAGACGGTCTGAAACAGTGTCTCTCAACCGGGTCCAGAGACGGTCTGAAACAGTGTCTCTTAACCGGGTCCCAAATGGCACCGCATTCCTTTTACACTTGACTACTCTTGACCGGGGCCCATAGTCCACGAGATAAGGGTCAGTGTGTATATAATGGGTGTGGACCCAGGTGAACAGTAGTACACTACAAATAATAATAAGGGTACCATTTGGGACACATCCCCAGTCAGAGATGGAAAAGCACAAACCCAGGGTTGGAGAGTCTGAACATTCCTAGCTGTGAGATAGTTAATGATCTACTCTGGGTAAACAATAGTACATGATCAACACTACACTGAAACCACGAGTTGAACAACATACAGGAAACGCAACGTATTTACTTTACTGTCCAAACAACCATTCCTAAACAACCACCGTGTGACTAGAATCTGAATACGGAATAATGAAATACATTTGAATATTGAAGCGCACATATTATCACGTTTACAATTATGCCTATCAAGTAAGATGAAACAACTAATAAAAACTCTAGGACCAGACCCATTTAAAAAAAACGACCAATTCTTGATGCTTTATTTTAAAATCTGCTCAAATTGCAAATTACCATTCCATTTTACGGATCACCTGTCAAAGTAACTATTATAACTAAACTAATATTTGAATTCAGAGCGAAACCCAGCCACATACACACGTCATTTCAAAGCGCCGATAGAAGGAATGTCTGCCCAGCTGTTGGAATGCGACCGAGCCTGCTACACCTGTTTTCAGGTGCATCAATTGTAACGCGGTGCTGTTACAAAGAAATAAAACCAACCCAAAACGGTCTAAACACGGCTTTCAGCATTCGAAGCCTATCAAGCTAAGGTCCCACTGCTAAAACCAGCCTAGGCCTACTTTAACTACGTTTCAATAACACCTCTGCCAACTCTATCACGTCTGCACTACTATACGGACCTATCAAACAACACTGGCGATTGTTTAATTTAGGTGTTTTCCATGGACTTACCTACTGATTACAATGAGCTATTTTCCGAAGTCAATGGGCGGTATGAAACAGTAGTCCTCTTGGTGTAGACTAGCAATGTCCTAGGGCTATTTAGGAGATTTCTCGATTATCTTTAAAACTCCATTCACGGTGTCAGCCCGGTGTCATTTCCACCACGCTCACCATAGCGTACCTGTCCATATGCAGATGAGGACCGTTGTCACATGTACCGCAAGAGCCAATCAGTACCTAGGACTGCTACCAACTGATCGCCTTTCTCTCTCTGTCTCTCTCTCTCTCTCTCACACACACACACACACACACACACACACACACACACACACACACACACACACACACACACACACACACACACACACACACACACCGTTGTGGAGAGAAAAACAGGCCTTCTATAGTCTACATCTTTAGCAAATAGTGTAAACAGTGGCAGAGGGCTCTGGTCAAAATTAGTGCATTATATAAGGAATAGGGTGTTGACTGAAGGTAGACACCGTCTGTGAGTTCTATGCCGTGGTATAACTCATTGAAGCCTAATGCAGAGCGAATATCGACTGGAGAGGAGTTTTATTTACCATTTAGGATTCGGAATATATTCTGTTAGAAACTGACCAGTCAATTTTGTACACAGTGACTGTCTGCCTATTCAGCTGTATGTATTGTTATGAAACAGGCAGGGAGTGTGGCTCGGACAGTCCATTTCCTGGCCCCAAGCCCAGTGCGCCATCGATTGTGCAACAAAAGTATGCTCAAGTGGCATAGTCGATATCAGCGCTTATAAACCAGGGTCGCTACAATATTCACACACACACAGACAGGGGGAGAACGGCTCGGCCGGGACAGAGCAAATGGAGTGGCATCGAACACCTGGAAACCATGTATTTGATACCATTCCACTCATTCTGCTCCAGCCATTACCACGAGCCCATCCTCCCCGATTAAGGTGCCACCAACCCCCTGTGTCACACACACACACACACACACACACACACACACACACACACACACACACACACACACAAAAGCTGGTCTTTATTTAAGTCACAATCCTGAGTGTGTGTTTCAGCAGAGTGCAACATCATCAGCTAATAGACGTTAATCACATGGAAATATTATCTCTCCTCAACTCATTGCTTTGTCATTTTGTTAATTGTGCAGCGCTTATGCTGCTACTACTGGAGGCCTACTTTCTGCAAAATCTCAATCTGAACTGTTCAGTCTCGTCACTAGATGGCAGCGTAAAGTTTATTGTTCAACCATCCTCAGTTCTACAGCCGGAAGAGAGAAGAAGAAACGCTGCTGGATTTCGTGACGTCACGCGGACCATTTCCGAACACACTGGCGGGAGTGCGAATGTTATCCTCTAGCTACAAAATAACCCAAAACCTGCCAAAGCAAGCTTTTGTTGAATTTATTTTGAAAACGAATCTAGCGCCAAGCAGGTGTTATATTGCAAGCAATTGAAATTGACAAAGTTTGCAGGAGAGAAGACGGTAACAACCACCAGAAGACGCCACACACGTATCTTTAGTCAAAGAGACGGAATTGTTAACGTTAGCTGGTTTATTATTTTCCCGTTCTGCCTTTATCTGCAACGTCAAGGGAGATAGAGTTAAATTCGATTCATTTTCAAATTATTCATCAGCTACGCTTTCAAGACTACTGAAAATAAATGGCTAAAGTTCAAGTGTTGAATGTCGCTGTGTTAGACAACCCAAGTCCTTTTGGGAACCCGTTTCAGTTCGAGATTACGTTCGAATGCATGGAGGATTTACCGGAGGGTGAGTGGTAACCTTATTCAGTTGCTAACTTCTTTTTTTGTTGTTGTAAAATCTAACAAACGTATGTAGATTACTAACTATAGTATTATTGTGTAATTATAATGTAGCTAACCGTTGCCTTTTAGGTGCAACAACAGTTTGCTTAAATGTACCTTTCAATTAACTTTACACGTATATGTTTTTATAGCTAACTGCTTAGATAAATTCAAATATGGTGGTATTGTTTGAGTAAATGAGCTATTCGTGTTGACGCTTCATCAGAATTTGGCGCCCGCGCGTATTGTTCACGTTTCCGGTCCTCCTCTGACGTCTGGGTGGACTCGGGCGGGTTGGTGCGCTAACAGAGTACCATGTCAGACAGTGGAACGACTTACCAATAAATTGTCTCTTCTCCTAGGTCATTTTCTATAACCGATAAATAGCTATTTCCACTAATGAGAAGAAACCTATCCTGCCCGCATTAAAGTGGAGGTGGTGGGACAAGACTTACTGAGTGGTTGTGTCTGAAATGGCAGCCTATTCCCTAATATAGTGTAGTCTCTGAGCTTTATGGGACCTGGTCAAAAATAGTGCACTAGTGAATAGATGGGTTTTAAACGTAGTGTGTGTGAAGTAAACTTCCTTAATTGTATTTGTCACGTCTGCCCAAAACAACAGGTGTAGACCCGGCTCGGAACATTGTGTAGACCCGGCTCGGAACATTGTGTAGACCCGGCTCGGAACATTGTGTAGACCCGGCTCGGAACATTGTGTAGACCCGGCTCGGAACATTGTGTAGACCCGGCTCGGAACATTGTGTAGACCCGGCTCGGAACATTGTGTAGACCCGGCTCGGAACAATGTGTAGACCCGGCTCGGAACAATGTGTAGACCCGGCTCGGAACGTTGTGTAGACCCGGCTCGGAACGTTGTGTAGACCCGGCTCGGAACGTTGTGTAGACCCGGCTCGGAACGTTGTGTAGACCCGGCTCGGAACGTTGTGTAGACCCGGCTCGGAACATTGTGTAGACCCGGCTCGGAACAATGTGTAGACCCGGCTCGGAACGTTGGGTCCTTTTCTTCCCAGCAACACCTTTAGGTCTCCCTTCCAGATAATCTGGATGTTTACTGTTGGGGCTTTTAAAGCAGGCCTTCAGACTCCTCATTTTTGGCTGACCTACCCTTCCTCCAAGACTTTGTTGATTTTATGATATGGTTTTGTATTTGTATATATAATTTAGTTTAACGTTTATTTTGATACATTTTATGCATTTTTGTATAATGAAAAGCGTTTAACCATTTTTTAAATATTATTATTATTATTATTATTATTATTATTATTATTAGACTTACGGGCCATTTCCCAGCAATGCAGAATGAAAAAGTAAGAACAATTTCCAAAAAAGGAAATGGCCCAATTAAATAGAACATAAGACTATATACTAGGAGTATCAGTACTGAGTCAATGTGCAGGGTTACGAGGTCATTTAGGTAATATGTACATGTAGGTAGGGGTAAAAGTGACAAAGCAATTAGGATAGATAATAACAGAGTAGCAGCGTCTGTGTGTGTTTGGCGTCAGTGTGTGTGTGTGTGTGTGTGTTGGAGTGTCAGTGTAGCATGTGTGTTGGTAGAGCCCATTCAGTGTGCATAGAGCCGGTGCAAGAGTCTCAGTGCAATTAAAAAGGGGGTCAATGTAAATATTCAGGGTAGCCATGTGATTAACTGTTCAGTAGACTTATGGCTCGGGGGTAGAAGCTGTTAAGGAGCTTTTTGGACCTAGACTTGGCCCTCCGGTACCGCTTGCCATGCGGTAGCAGAGAGAACTGGGTGGCTGGAGTCTTTTGACAATTTTTAGGGCCTTCCTCTGACACCGCCTGGCATAGGGGTCCTGGATGGCAGTGGATTCGGCCCCGGTGATGTACTGGGGCGTATGCACTACACTCTGTAGCGCCTTGTGGTCGGATGCAAAGCAGTTACCATTCCAAGCGGAGAAGCAGCCAGTCAAGATTCTCTCGATGGTGCAACTGTAGAACATTTTGAGGATCTGAGGGCCCGTGCTGAATCTTTTCAGTCTCCTGAGGGGGAAGTGGCTTTGTCGTGCCCTCTTCACAACTGCGTTGGTGCGTTTGATAGGTCCTTAGTGATGTGGACACAGAGGAACTTGAAGCGTTTCCTGTAGTCCACAATCATCTCCTTTGTCTTGCTGACGTTGAGTGGGAGGTTGTTGTCATGGCACCACACTGCCAGGTCTTTGACCTCTGCCCTATAGGCCGTCTAGTCGTTGGTGTCAGGCCTACCACCGTCGTGTCGTTGGGAAACTTAATTATGGTGTTGGAGTCATGTGAGGCCATGAGGTCATGGGTGAACAGGGAGTACAGGAGGGGACTGAACACGCACCCCTGAATGGCCCCCGTGTTGAGGATCAGGGTGCAAAATGTGTTGTTGCCTACCCTTACCATCTGGGGGTGGCCCGTCAGGAAGTCCAGGATCCAGTTGCAGAGGGAGGTGTTTAGTCCCAGGGTCCTTCGCTTAGTGATGAGCTTTGAGGGCACTATGGTGTTGAACGCTGAGCTGTAGTCAATGAATAGCATTCTCACATAGGTGTTCCTTTTGTCCAGGTGGGAAAGGACAGTGTGGAGTGCAATAGAGATTGCGTCATCAGTGGATCTGTTGGGGCGGTATGCGAATTGGAGTTGGTCCAGGGTGTCTGGGATGATGGTGTTGATATGAGCCATGACCAGCCTTTCAAAGTACTTCACGGCTACAGACGTGAGTGCTGCGGGGCGAGAGTCATTTATGCAGGTTACCTTAGTGTTCTTGGGAACAGGGACTATGGTGGTCTGCTTGAAACATGTAGGTATTACAGACTGGGTCAGGGAAGTTAATGTGTGTGTGTGTGTGTGTGTGTGTGTGTGTGTGTGTGTGTGTGTGTGTGTGTGTGTGTGTGTGTGTGTGTGTGTGTGTGTGTGTGTGTGTGTGTGTGTGTGTGTGTGTGTGTGTGTGTGTGTGTGTGTTTAGACCTGGAGTGGAAGATCATCTATGTGGGCTCAGCAGAGAGTGAGGAGTATGATCAGACTCTGGACTCAGTTCTG
>NC_138302.1:14775000-14805000 GCF_965601325.2 Salmo salar
AATACACACACCAGACTATATACAGGTTATACACACTAATACACACACACACACCAGACTACACACAGGTTATACACACCAAAAAAATCACAAAACATGAAAAATCAACGTGATGCAAAACAGGAATCAACTTCTTGTGAAGGATTCTTGCCACAGTTTGAAATCTGAAATAGACTATTTTTGGAATGGACTCCCAGCCTTAATTCGGAACCATAACCCTCCCTGTAATCCCCTCCTGCTCCAGCTGCAGAGGAACATCCTGGCCTCTAACCCCCGTGTGACCCGGTTCCATATCAACTGGGATGGCTGTTCAGACAAGATGGAGGACAGTGAGAACGTAGACCCCTCCCCCAACAGCAGCAGTAGCAGCAGCATGGCGCCCTCCTCCTGTTTACCTGGCAAGGCGTTACCTGTAGGACTGATGTCTGGTAACTCTATGGACTGTCTGTAGAACACAGACACCCCACCAGCATTGCCTTGCCATGTTCTACTCCAGCAGCCGCCAGTCTTTGGCAGGAAGGTTGAGTCACTATTATAAACCACCTGTACTGTAGGGTATACGGTCTCCCTCCTTCACACAGCAACACCTCTCTCTGTCTCCACTGGCACCCTATTCCCTCCATAGTGCACTACCTTTTTAAACGGGGTCCTCTGCTCCAATGTAGTGCACTATCACGGAACAGGGTGCCATGTCAGACTCCTGGTCCAAAACGTCCTGTTCTGTGTCTTCTTGTTTTACAACCCAACTTGACCTGGACTGGTTTCCATACCAACACCGCTAAAGCTCAGGCCCTGCTTCAGTACTGTAGAAATGTGTCTCTGTTTCCTTGAGGTGAGCAGGGAACCTGGAAGTGATTTGTATCGGTGGCAACAAGGTGACCACACTATTACTTCTACCTGTCCAACCAATCCCTGATCTGGATTACTTCCACCTGTCCAACCAATCCCTGATCTGGGATTACTTCCACCTGTCCAACCAATCCCTGATCTGGGATTACTTCCACCTGTCCAACCAATCACTGATCTGGGATTACTTCCACCTGTCCAACCAATCCCTGATCTGGGATTACTTCTACCTGTCCAACCAATCCCCGATCTGGGATTACTTTTACCTGTCCAACCAATCCCCGGTCTGGGATTACTTTCACCTGTCCAACCAATCTCCGATCTGGGATTACTTCCAGGAAGGTAGGCCTCTAGAGGGAGACTGAGTTGTCTCTAGGAAAAAGCCTAACCCTACAGGGTGACTCCAGGACTGTTCAGGCCTCAATTCCATTTCAATTCAGGAAGTACTCTGTAACTCCAATTCAAATCAAGGCTTTTTAATGAAGAAAAATGTAGAATTGGAATTTGTTTTACTTACTGAATAGAAATTTAAAAGGACTTGATCCCAAACCTGGTCTGTGTCCCAAATGTCAGTCTGTTCCCTACATAGTGCACTACCTTTGACTAGAGTTGTCCAGGGCCAATAGGGCTGTTGTCAAAAGTAGGGCACTATGTAGGGGATAGGGTACCATTTGGGAGGTACCATGCATTGTAGTTGGGGGAGGGGTTTGTTTGTCAGTCATGTGACTGTTGTTACTTTACTGTATATACCTGTGATTCATTAGCGCTTAAGAGATGTCATGTTTTTTTTTTGCATTGTAATATTTGTAACAATGAAAAGTAATAATAATAAACATTTGTTGTTTTTAAAGGGTGTGTGTATTGTAAATGCTGTGTTATGTTTTCAACTGGAGAGATTACATCACTGAGAAGGGGAGTAGGGGTGAGTGTTGAGAGGAGATTAGGAGGGGTGGCGGAGAGAAGGGGGGGTTAGGGGTGGAGAAGGGAGGCTTGCTAGAAGCTGTGAGCCTGACTGCTTCTCTCGCTGTGTTTCATTCATAAAATGCAGCAGGAGGAATAGATTCTCTCCACCATTTTCACTATGAGACAGTGCTGACTTGCCTCATGTTGCTAAGCAACTGCATCAGAGGGGGGTGGGGGCTCTGCTCATTCTTATCCCTCTTGAATGAACCAATCAGATCATCATCCCTCTACACCCCCTCCATTCCTCCATCCCAATGTGTTCAGTGATCCTGTCTCTTCTCCCTCTACACCCCCTCCATTCCTCCATCCCAATGTGTTCAGTGATCCTGTCTCTTCTCCCTCTACACCCCCTCCATTCCTCCATCCCAATGTGTTCAGTGATCCTGTCTCTTCTCCCTCTACACTGATCTTAGAACGAATGATGGATCAAATCACTGATAGATATTAAGATTAGTACTTTGTGTTCTTCTCATAACTGTCCAGTACGTTCACCTTAGTGCTGAGGAAGGCGAGAGGAGACGTCTGCATGCTCCTCCATCTGTTTGCGACCTCTGAAGTTGACCCCGTTTTAAGTTCAACTGTGTCCTTGACAGGGATGCGCTTGCATATATTTCCTATATTCACAAATATATGTAGCACCACCGATATCCTTTAAAATAATCTATTGGTCCTCACTATAAAACATGATTTATTAGCGTGTGGCGTCAACGTTGATACTGTTACTACAATGTAACAGAAACAATGGAACAACCCTAGAGATTAAATAGAATGATCACTGTATCAGAAGAAACTGTTTCAAATATATTTATCGTTACAGTTTATTTGATCAGTTACATTTTATTGTAAATATATCCCGAGCCAGGGTACGTTTCCTCGTGCGTCGTTCGTTACACAAACAAACTGAATGTGGAAGTCCTGCCGTAGCGCGGCGGCGTGCGTTACATTCATTCTGAGCAACATTCCTAAAAATAGCCTTTGCTGCTTGACGTCACTCGGCCAATCACGGATTAGTTGGGAGGGCGGGGGCAACGCGAGGCCATTCCGTCAGACGGCCAATGGTATTTCGCCAAACAGGGCCCGTTCCGTTAGCTCCGCCCACAAGCCTATAGCACCGAGCCAATCAGAATCCCGCGAAAGGAGCGACTGTGGGCGTGTACATCTTCCAGTAGGAAAATAATCAGTGACGTCACTCAACGGGTTTTTTGCATGTAAAAGGGCGGAATCTTGGTTTGTTGACGGACGGTAATGATCCAATCTGAGCACTTTACTAGTTTGACACACGGACAGGTGGCCAATCAGTGTCCTTCACTCTGTTATCAGTCGGGCTAGATTCAGCCAATGGGCTCTATGGATGGGCCTCGATCGTCTGTCGGCTGTAGTTGGTCACTCGGCTTGTTTCACACCGAAAGCTACAGTAGGCTATGTTGATTCTGGTGATTTCCCGACCTCATCGGGTTCGGTAAAACGACATCCTTGGAGCCGGGTTCGGGAAAGGAAAGGGGACTAGGCATCCGGCTCGGAGAGTGGCCAGCTTGCACGGTGCGAAAACGGGGTATTTGCGCTGGGGAGAGGCGTGGGGCCTCGATCGGCGGGGGCTGCACGGAGGGACAGGCGGGGACAGACGAACCGACCGAGTCGGTCTGGATGCGCTGGACTCGGCCCGGAGCGCTGCGATTCCAGCCAAGCACCATACCACAGCCCAAGACAGAAAGACGAGACACGTCGCTGTCTCCACTCCGGACTATAACACCATTTCTTCTTTTTATAACGGTTCTATACTGTAGAGGAGAACAGGTGAGCTCACTGCCAGTCTAGACTGTAGCTGTCAAGCTATTTCAGTCCGGACCGACTGGTTTTGGGAGAACGAACGGACCGACTGCTGGACTCAGCTTGGACCGGGTCCTGGAGAGTCCAGGGCGGGTTGTGGAGCTCGGATCGCCCGCTGACGGCCTGCCATCATGGGCAACGTGCCCACGGCCAAGAAGGGGAGCGAGATGGAGAGTGGTGGGTATCATTACGGTGTCGCTCAGAATGATCAGTCTACCTGTCTGTTCACGTCTCTCTAACGGTCTCTCCTGGGGGGACACCATGCACCCCTGAAGTTTTGAGGCTATAGGCTACTCAGGATATCCAGTATTCTATGCATGCTTACAATTGTGTAATACAAAAAAATTGATCAATCATCACATTTATTTTATAAAGTCCTTTTAACATCAGCAGTTGTCACAAAGAGCAGGAAATACTGAGAGAAATATAGGCCTACACGGGCCTATTCATCTATAGGCCTACATGGGCCTATTCATCTATAGGCCTACATGGGCCTATTCATCTATAGGCCTACACGGGCCTATTCATCTATAGGCCTACACGGGTCTATTCATTCAATACGTTGTAGTTTACTTCCATATAGCCACATTTGAGCATTCTAGAACATTACAGTTCCAGAACAATACAGTTTTAGAACAATACAGTTTTAGAACAATACAGTTTTAGAACAATACAGTTCTAGAACCTAGATTATCTTGTGAGTAGAGTTATTATTTATGAGTCTGATTGTGGACACATTGTCCATCACGCTAGGCTTATATCTGGTTGATGGATAAACAAAGTGACAGGTAGAAACTGAGATTATAGGCCATAATGTTTATGATGTTTGAATCCCAGATTGCCCCTTTTATATGCCTGATGTTTGAATCCCAGATTGCCCCTGTTATATGCCTGATGTTTGAATCCCAGATTGCCCCTGTTATATGCCTGATGTTTGAATCCCAGATTGCCCCTTTTATATGCCTGATGTTTGAATCCCAGATTGCCCCTGTTATATGCCTGATGTTTGAATCCCAGATTGCCCCTGTTATATGCCTGATGTTTGAATCCCAGATTGTCCCTTTTATATGCCTGATGTTTGAATCCCAGATTGCCCCTGTTATATGCCTGATGTTTGAATCCCAGATTGCCCCTTTTATATGCCTGATGTTTGAATCCCAGATTGCCCCTTTTATATGCCTGATTCCCCCAGTGCCTTTAAACTACAACATTTCTAGAAGTAGGCCGTGATGTATTAGTTCAGGGAACAGTGTTGGAGTTGGATGTTGGCCAGTGTTCCAGACAGGTACAGTATGTTATCACCCAGCAGCACCAGCAGGACAGGGTGTCTTTTTGCAGGCCAGGTGTAAGAATGGCCACGTTGCTGTTAGATACCGTTACCAGGCGGCATGTTGGAGGCCCGGGCGCAGGCTGTAGAACTGCAGGGCAGGTGGTGGTGGGGTAGTTAGTAGAGGTGCTGACTAACAGACAGTAGACTGTATGCAGGAAGACAGAGCAGTACACTCTTTCTAAAGCTCCCAGTCATTTCTTATCTCCCTGAAGGAGACACTGGGATGCTGAAACATTGGTGCTTTACCCAATCAATGACGAGCAGTGACTCTTGTTTTATAGCCTACAGGGGTTAGGTTATAACAGTTTATAATAGTTAGGTTATAACAGTTTATAATTGTTAGGTTATAACAGTTTATAATAGTTAGGTTATAAACGTTTATAATAGTTAGGTTATAACAGTATATAATAGTTAGGTTATAACAGTATATAATAGTTAGGTTATAACAGTATATAATTGTTAGGTTATAACAGTATATAATAGTTAGGTTATAACATTTTATAATAGTTAGGTTATAACAGTATATAATAGTTAGGTTATAACAGTATATAATAGTTAGGTTATAACATTTGATAATAGTTAGGTTATAATAGTTTATAATAGTTAGGTTATAATAGTTTATAATTGTTAGGTTATAATAGTTAGGTTATAATAGTTTATAATAGTTAGGTTATAACAGTTTATAATAGTTAGGTTATAACAGTTTATAATAGTTAGGTTATTACAGTTTATAATAGTTAGGTTATAACAGTTTATAATAGTCGCTTATAATGAGTCTTTCCTAAGCCAACTGTATAGTGGTGGATACTGTATAGTGGTGGATACTGTATAGTGGAGGATACTGTATAATGGAGGATACTGTATAATGGAGGATACTGTATAATGGAGGATAATGTATAATGGAGGATAGTGTATAATGGAGGATACTGTAATGGAGGATACTGTGTAGTGGAGGATACTGTGTAGTGGAGGATACTGTGTAGTGGAGGATACTGTATAATGGAGGGTACTGTGTAGTGGAGGATACTGTATAATGGAGGATACTGTATAATGGAGGATACTGTATAATAGAGTATACTGTATAGTGGAGGATACTGTATAGTGGAGGATACTGTATAATGGAGGATACTGTGTAGTAGAGGATACTGTATAATGGAGGATACTGTATAATGGAGGATACTGTATAATGGAGGATTCTGTGTAGTGGAGGATACTGTATAGTGAAGGATACTGTATAGTGAAGGATACTGTATAATAGAGTATACTGTATAGTGGAGGATACTGTGTAGTAGAGGATACTGTATAATGGAGGATACTGTATAATGGAGGATACTGTATAATGGAGGATACTGTATAATGGAGGATTCTGTGTAGTGGAGGATACTGTATAATGGAGGATACTGTATAATGGAGGATTCTGTGTAGTGGAGGATACTGTATAATGGAGGATACTGTATAATGGAGGATTCTGTGTAGTGGAGTATACTGTATAATGGAGGATACTGTATAATGGAGGATACTGTATAATGGAGGATACTGTATAATGGAGGATACTGTGTAGTGGAGGATACTGTATAATGGAGGATACTGTATAATGGAGGATTCTGTGTAGTGGAGGATAGTGTATAATGGAGGATACTGTATAATGGAGGATACTGTATAATGGAGGATACTGTGTAGTGTGTCTATGAACCGTGACCATGTGCTGTCATGCTCATTTCTCCAAACCAGTTTTTCTGTGTTTTCGTACACCTGCATAGCAGAGTATGCTAAACATGTCACTCTGTGTGTTTTACAATGTTGTATTGAACCTTTATTTAACTGGACAAGTCAGTTATTTACAATGACTGTGTGTGTGTGTGTGACTGTGTGTGACTCTGTGTGACTCTGTGTGAATCTGTGTGACTGTGTGTGACTCTGTGTGACTGTGTGTCTGTGTGTGTGTGAATCTGTGTGACTGTGTGTGACTGTGTGTGACTGTGTGTGACTCTGTGTGACTGTGTGTGACTGTGTGTGTGTGTGACTGTGTGTGAATCTGTGTGACTGTGTGTGAATCTGTGTGACTGTGTGTGACTCTGTGTGTGTGTGTGTGTGTGACTGTGTGTGTGTGTGTGACTGTGTGTGACTCTGTGTGACTGTGTGTGTGTGACTGTGTGTGAATCTGTGTGACTGTGTGTGACTCTGTGTGACTGTGTGTGTGTGACTGTGTGTGAATCTGTGTGACTGTGTGTGACTCTGTGTGACTGTGTGTGTGTGACTGTGTGACTGTGTGTGACTCTGTGTGACTGTGTGTGTGACTGTGTGTGAATCTGTGTGACTGTGTGTGACTCTGTGTGACTGTGTGTGTGTGACTGTGTGACTGTGTGTGACTCTGTGTGACTGTGTGTGTGTGACTGTGTGTGTGTGACTGTGTGTGTGTCAGTTAGATGTAGCAGTAGGTCACTAATGAGACTGTGTCCTGTTGTCCAGCTGTCACCTTGTTACTGACACACACACACACACACACACACACACACACACACACACACACACTGGTGCTGAGAGAGAGAGAGAGAAGAGAGAGAAAGGGGGCAGGAGAGAGTGTATAATGTTTACAGTACATTTTTTTGTTTATTTCACTTGCTTTGGCAATGTTAACATATGTTTCCCATCCCAATAAAGCCCCTTGAATTAGATTGAGAGAGAAAGGAGAGAGAAAGAAAAAGAGAGAGAGAGAGGGGAAAGGAGAGAGAGAGAGAGAGAGAGAGAGAGAGAGAGAGAGAGAGAGAGAGAGAGAGAGAGAGAGAGAGAGAGAGAGAGAGAGAGAGAGAGAGAGAGAGAGAGAGAGAGAGAGAGGAGAGAGAGAGAGAGAGAGAGAGAGAGAGAGAGAGAGGACAAACAGAGAGAGGAAAGGATAGAGAGAGAGAAAGAAGGAGATAGAGAGAGAGGAAAGGATTGAGAGAGAGAGGAAAGGATTGAGAGAGAGAGGAAAGGATAGAGAGAGAGAGAAAGAAGGAGAGAGAGAGAGAGAGAGAGGGAGGAAAGGATAGAGAAGAAAGGAGATATATATATATATATATATATATATAGAGAGAGAAGGAGAGACAGAGAGAGAGGAAAGGATAGAGAGAGAAATATAGAAATGGTAGAAATATATGTTGTGTGTTTTGGTCACTCACTGAGAGTCACACACTGTTGGACAAACACACACACACACACACACACACACACACACACACACACACACACACACACACACACTGTTGGACAAACACACACACACATACTGTTGGACACACACACACATACATATACACACACACACACTGTTGGACAAACACACACACACACACACACACACACACACACACACACACACACCACACACACACACACACACACACACAACACACACTGTTGGACAAACACACACACACACACACACACACACACACACACACACACACACACACACACACATACATACTGTTGGACACACACACACACATACACACACATACATATACACACACACACACATACACACACACACACTGTTGGACAAACACACACACACACACACACTGTTGGACAAACACACACACACACACACACACACACACACACACACACACACACCACACACACACACACACACACTGTTGGACAAACACACACACACACACACACACACACACACACACACACATACTGTTGGACACACACACACATACACACACATACATATACACACACACACACATACACACACACACACTGTTGGACAAACACACACACACACACACACACCACATACATACACCACACACACACACATACCGGTGTACGGGCTCCTCTCAAGGACAAATTGATAACCGTGTGTGTGTGTGTGTGTGTGTGTCCAACAGTGAAGGAGTTCCTGGCTAAAGCCAAAGAGGACTTTCTCAAGAAGTGGGAGAACCCTGCACAGGTGAGTTATCTGAGGAATCAGATAGTTATATATGTGTGGGTGTGTGAGAGACAGAGAGACTTATTTCCCTCAGATTACACAGATCCACAAAGTATTCGAAAACCAACCCAATTTTGATAAACTCCTAAAACTACTGGGTGAAATACCACAGTGTGCCATCACCGCAGCAAGATGTGTGACCTGTTGCCACAAGAAAAGGTCAACCAGTGAAGAACAAACACCATTGTAAATACAACCCATATTTATGTTTATTTATTTTCCCTTTTGTATTTTAACTATTTGCACATCGTTACAACACTGTATATAGACATAATGACATTGGAAATGTCTTTATTCTTTTGGAACTTTTGTGAGTGTAATGTTTACTGTTCATTTTTATTGTTTATTTCACTTTTGTTTATTATCTATTTCACTTGCTTTGGCAATGTTAACATATGTTTCCCATGACAATAAAACCCTTACATTGAAATGTACATTGAATTGAGAGAGAAACTGGATAACTGATTCTTGTCATATCTGAATAAGGAAATGCTGCTCGTGTGGCAATACTTGATTGTGGAAGACTGCATCCGCCCGCCCGCCCGTGTGTGTGTGTGTGTGTGTGTGTGTGTGTGTGTGTGTGTGTGTGTGTGTGTGTTAGATGACATTCTCATTCTCTCCCTATCATTCCTAAGCCGATGATGATCAGGCGTGGGCCGTGTACCCATCACACACACACACACACACACACACACACACACACACACCACACACACACACACACACACACTCTCTGTAAGCGTTTCTCTGTGGCCCTCTCCTCCTCAGAACACAGCGAGTCTGGAGCAGTTTGAGCGGTTGAAAACTCTGGGTACGGGTTCGTTTGGCCGCGTCATGCTGGTCAAGCACAAAGAGACCGGGCAACACTTTGCCATGAAGATCCTCAACAAGCAGAAGGTCAGCAGGGTTCCAGGGGTTAGAGGTCAGAGGTTAGGGAAGTTTCAAAAGAGTACCATCACACTCTTCCAAAAGTTCAGTTTGAGCGTAAAACCCATGAATCCAGATTTGTTAAAACGTGTTAGGGCAGTGTTTCCCAGGCCTGGTCCTGGAGACCCCAAGGGCTGCACATTTCTGGTTTAACTCTACCACGACACACCTGATTCATTTCATCAAGGCTTGATGAGGTGTTTATTTCAATCAGGTGTGTTAGTGTTAGGCCAAAACAACAATGTGCACCACTTTGGTTCTCAGGACCTGGATTGGGAGACGCTGGGTTAGAGGGTCGGAGGTTAGGAGTTAGAGGCTCTGGGTAGAAGTTGGCTGTAGTCAAATTGACAGGTTTAGGATCAGCTTACCTAATTTTAATGTATATTTTAAATATACACTTATTTACTTTATTGAACAGATCGAGAGACAGGATGAGGGGAAAGATGGAGAGCAGAAGGACGAGGAGGAAGAGCGAGAGGAAGGATCAGGGGAAAGAGAGAGAGAGGATGATAGAAAGAGGAGGGATGAGGGGAACGATAGAGAGAGGAAGGATAAGGGGAAAGATGGAGGGAGGAAGGTTGAGGGGAAAGATAGGATGATTGGAGAGAGAGAGGATGACAGAAAGAGGAGGGATGAGGGGAAAGATGGAGAGAGGAAGGATGAGGGGAAGAGAGAGAGAGGATGATAGAAAGAGGAGGGATGAGGGGAAATATGGAGAGAGGAAGGATGAGGGGAAAGATAGAGAGAGGAGGGATGAGGGGAAAGATAGAGAGAGGAGGGATGAGGGGAAAGATAGAGAGAGGAGGGATGAGGGGAAAGATAAAGAGGAGGGATGAGGGGAAAGATAAAGAGGAAGGATGAGGGGAAAGAGAGAGGAGGGATGAGGGGAAAGAGAGAGAGAGGAAGGATGAGGGGAAAGAGAGAGGAGGGATGAGGGGAAAGAGAGAGAGAGGAGGGATGACGGGAAAGAGAGAGAGAGGAGGGATGACGGGAAAGAGAGAGAGAGGAGGGATGAGGGGAAAGAGAGAGAGAGGAGGGATGAGGGGAAGAGAGAGAGAGGAGGGATGAGGGGAAAGGAGAGAGAGGAGGGATGAGGGGAAAGAGAGAGAGAGGAGGGATGACGGGAAAGAGAGAGAGAGGAGGGATGAGGGGAAAGAGAGAGAGGAGGGATGAGGGGAAAGAGAGAGAGAGGAGGGATGAGGGGAAAGAGAGAGAGGGGAAGGATGAGGGGAAAGAGAGAGGGGGAGGATGAGGGGAAAGATAGAAAGAGGAGGGATGAGGGGAAGAGAGGAAGGATGAGGGGAAAGATAGAGAGAGGAGGGATGAGGGGAAAGAGAGATGGATGAGGGGAAAGAGAGAGAGAGGAGGGATGAGGGGAAAGAGAGAGAGAGGAGGGATGAGGGGAAAGAGAGAGAGAGGAAGGATGAGGGGAAAGATAGAAAGAGGAGGGATGAGGGGAAAGATAGAGAGAGGAGGGATGAGGGGAAGATAGAGAGAGGAGGGATGAGGGGAAGAGAGAGAGAGGAGGGATGAGGGGAAGAGAGAGAGAGGAAGGATGAGGGGAAAGATAGAGAGAGGAGGGATGAGGGGAAGATAGATAGAGGAAGGATAGAGAGGAGGGATGAGGGGAAGAGAGGAGGGATGAGGGGAAAGACAGAGAGAGGAAGGATGAGGGGAAAGATAGAGAGAGGAGGGATGAGGGGAAAGATAGAGAGAGGAAGGATGAGGGGAAAGATAGAGAGAGGAAGGATGAGGGGAAAGATAGAGAGAGGAAGGATAGAGAGGAGGGATGAGGGGAAGAGAGGAGGGATGAGGGGAAAGACAGAGAGAGTAGGGATGAGGGGAAGATAGAGAGAGGAAGGATGAGGGGAAAGAGAGAGAGAGGAAGGATGAGGGGAAAGATAGAGAGAGGAGGGATGAGGGGAAGATAGATAGAGGAAGGATAGAGAGGAGGGATGAGGGGAAGAGAGGAGGGATGAGGGGAAGAGAGGAGGGATGAGGGGAAAGACAGAGAGAGTAGGGATGAGGGGAAGATAGAGAGAGGAAGGATGAGGGGAAAGATAGAGAGAGGAAGGATGAGGGGAAAGATAGAGAGAGGAGGGATGAGATGAAGATAGGAAGGATGAGGAAAAAGATAGAGAGAGGTTAAGTCAAAGGGCAGTAAGCAGTAAGATTCATGTGTGTGGGAGTCTGTGACATTACCGCTACACCCTTCCCCAATTCTAACTGGTAGAGGGGAAAACACTGACCTGACCTGATCTGGAGCAACTTCATCCTACTGCAGGTCAGCAAGGTGATGGGGGTCAGGATGACATCATCACTAGGGGAGGTGATAGGTTCAATAAAAACATGATGACAATCCATTGTGTTTCCTCCTCTTTCTTTCACTGCTTCCTCTTCACTCTCTCTCTCTCTCTGTCTGTCTCTGTCTCTCTCAGGTTGTAAAGCTGAAACAGATAGAACATTCTCTCTCTCTGTCTCTGTCTCTCTCTCTCTCTCTCTGTCTCTCTCTCTGTCTCTCTCTCTGTCTCTCTCTCTGTCTCTCTCAGGTTGTAAAGCTGAAACAGATAGAACATTCTCTCTCTCTGTCTGTCTCTGTCTCTCTCTCTCTCTCTGTCTCTCTCAGGTTGTAAAGCTGAAACAGATAGAACATACTCTGTCTCTGTCTCTCTCTCTCTCTCTCTCTCTCTGTCTCTCTCTCTGTCTGTCTCTCTCTCTGTCTCTCTCAGGTTGTAAAGCTGAAACAGATAGAACATACTCTGAATGAGAAGCGTATTCTAACGGCTGTCAGCTTCCCTTTCCTGGTACAAGTAGAGTTCTCCTTCAAGGTACACACTATCTCTGTGTGTGTGCATGTGTGTGTATACCAAACATTAGGAACCCCTTCCTGATATTGACTTCCTGATATCAGGAACCCCTTCCCTTCCTGATATTGACCCCTCCCCCCTTTTGCCCTCAGAACAGCCTCAATTCGTGGGGGTATGGACTCTACAAGGTGTTGAAAGTGTTCCACAGGAATGCTGGCCCATGTTGACTCCAATGCTTCCCACAGCTGTGTCAAGTCGGCTGAATGTCCTTTGGGTGCTAGACCATTCTTGATACACACGGGAAACTGTTGAGCGTGAAAAACCCAGCAGCGTTGAAGTTCTTGACACAACGGTGCGCCCGGCACCTACTACCATACCACTACCATTCCCACTACCATACACCATACCCCCTACCATACCCACTACCATACCCTGTTCAAAGACACTGAAAACTTTTGTCTTGCCCATTCACCCTCTGAATGACACACACACAATCCATGACTCAAGGCTCAAAACTCCTTCTATAACCTGTCTCCTCCCCTTCATCTACACTGATTAATGTGGATTTAACAAGTGACATCAATAAGGGATCATAGCTTTCACCTGATCAGTCTATGTCATGGAAAGAACAGGTGTTCATAATGTTTTGTACACTCAGTGTACGTCTGTGTTTCTGTGTGTGTCTGTGTGTGTGTGTGTGTGTGTCTCTGAGTGTGTATCAGTAACAGATCCTGTCTGTTCTGCAGGACAACACTAACCTGTACATGGTGATGGAGTATGTGCCTGGTGGAGAGATGTTCTCTCATCTACGACGAATCGGCAGGTTCAGGTACGTCTACACAGCGAGCTGAGCAGTCTGAAATCCCACTCAATGCTCACGGAGCGGTCCGGCGCTCAACTCCTCGCTCACAGAGCGGTCCGGCGCTCAACTCCTCGCTCACAGAGCGGTCCGGCGCTCAACTCCTCGCTCACAGCGCGGTCCGGCGCTCAACTCCTCGCTCACAGAGCGGTCCGGCGCCCAACTCCTCGCTCACAGCGCGGTCCGGCGCTCAACTCCTCGCTCACAGCGCGGTCTGGCGCCCAACTCCTCGCTCACAGCGCGGTCCGGCGCTCAACTCCTCGCTCACAGCGCGGTCCGGCGCCCAACTCCTCGCTCACAGAGCGGTCCGGCGCTCAACTCCTCGCTCACAGAGCGGTCCGGCGCTCAACTCCTCGCTCACAGCGCGGTCCGTCGCTCAACTCCTCGCTCACAGAGCGGTCCGGCGCCCAACTCCTCGCTCACAGCGCGGTCCGGCGCTCAACTCCTCGCTCACAGCGCGGTCCGGCGCCCAACTCCTCGCTCACAGAGCGGTCCGGCGCTCAACTCCTCGCTCACAGAGCGGTCCGGCGCTCAACTCCTCGCTCACAGCGCGGTCCGGCGCTCAACTCCTCGCTCACAGCGCGGTCCGGCGCTCAACTCCTCGCTCACAGCGCGGTCCGGCGCTCAACTCCTCGCTCACAACTCCTCGCTCACAGAGCGGTCCGGCGCTCAACTCCTCACAAACAACTCCTCGCTCACGGAGCGGTCCGGCGCTCAACTCCTCGCTCACGGAGCGGTCCGGCACTCAACTCCTCGCTCACAACTCCTCGCTCACGGAGCGGTCCGGCGCACAACTCCTCGCTCACGGCGCGGTCTGGCGCTCAACTCCTCGCTCACAGCGCGGTCCGGCACTCAACTCCTCGCTCACAGAGTGGTCCGGCGCTCAACTCCTCGCTCACAGAGTGGTCCGGCGCTCAACTCCTCGCTCACAGAGTGGTCCGGCGCTCAACTCCTCGCTCACAGAGTGGTCCGGCGCTCAACTCCTCGCTCACAGAGTGGTCCGGCGCTCAACTCCTCGCTCACAAAGTGGTCCGGCGCTCAACTTCTCGCTCACAGAGTGGTCCGGCGCTCAACTCCTCGCTCACAACTCCTCGCTCACAGATCGGTCCGGCGCTCAACTCCTCGCTCACAGAGTGGTCCGGCGCTCAACTCCTCGCTCACAGAGTGGTCCAGCGCTCAACTCCTCGCTCACAGAGTGGTCCGGCGCTCAACTCCTCGCTCACAGAGTGGTCCGGCGCTCAACTCCTCGCTCACAGAGTGGTCCGGCGCTCAACTCCTCGCTCACAGAGTGGTCCGGCGCTCAACTCCTCGCTCACAGAGTGGTCCGGCGCTCAACTCCTCGCTCACAGAGTGGTCCGGCGCTCAACTCCTCGCTCACAGAGTGGTCCGGCGCTCAACTCCTCGCTCACAGAGTGGTCCGGCGCTCAACTCCTCGCTCACAGAGTGGTCCTGGCGCTCAACTCCTCGCTCACAGAGTGGTCCGGCGCTCAACTCCTCGCTCACAGAGTGGTCCGGCGCTCAACTCCTCGCTCACAGAGTGGTCTGGCGCTCACGTCCTTTCCCTCGCTAAAAATCACTCACACGACTACCGCTCCAAATTCACTCCATTCATTTTGTTGTATAAAAAAAGCTCCTTTAACAAACTCCTCATCTACTTTTGTGACTTTGTACCGTTTGGTTTTGAAGCAGGCTGTCTTAAGAAGCTTCAACATCCTGTCATATGCTGTTGAACCAGGAACTAGCTGATGATATGCTGCTGCTGTGTTAAAAATGACAGTATTTTTCTCTCATTCATTGACGATCAGATACTTCAGTCGGTTCTGTTGTCCTCACATTTATCAGTTGATAGACAACTTAACACTGTTACACACTTAGACTCCTGTTTTTTTAACAATAGCCCAAATAAACATCTCTTGTAGACATCTCCTGTAAACATCTCCAGTAGACATCTCCTGCCTCCAGAGACACTCCGTCCTCCGTAGACATCCTCCTGTCACCCGAACATCTCCTGTGCTGCTGCATGGGTCCATTGGTTGTCTTACTGTCTGTTACACAGGCTGTGACCTATTTCTTGGTTGACTCATATCAACAGCTCTGCATGTGGGGTAGGCTAAAGAAATACAACAGAATAGGCCTAATTAAAAGAGCAGTGATGATGGAAATGCTAAATGCTAAATGCAAAAGTGCTGGGTAGAGCATATGACTGGAGCTGGTGGCTGAGAGGCCGACACTCCAAACATTTTTATATCCGCTCCTCGCTCCACTACAGCTCCACTCCACTCACATCCTCTGCTACACACACCTCTCTCTCTCTCTCTCTCTCTCTCTCTCTCACACACACACATACACAAACACACACACACACACATATGCTACTGGATTGGGCTAGATTGTAGATTCTATTCAAATTCAATGTAATAGAATAGAATCAAGTTTATCCTCCATTATTCTGTTCTACTGTATTCTATTTAGTTACTGTAGTACTGTCATCTATTCTACTGTGTTCTATTTAATTACTGTAGTACTGTCCTCTATTCTACTGTATTCTATTTAGTTACTGTAGTACTGTCATCTATTCTACTGTATTCTATTTAGTTACTGTAGTACTGTCATCTATTCTACTGTATTCTATTTAGTTACTGTAAGACTGTCCTCTATTCTACTGTATTCTATTTAGTTACTGTAGTACTGTCCTCTATTCTACTGTGTTCTATTTAATTACTGTAGTACTGTCCTCTATTCTACTGTATTCTATTTAGTTACTGTAGTACTGTCATCTATTCTACTGTATTCTATTTAGTTACTGTAAGACTGTCCTCTATTCTACTGTATTCTATTTAGTTACTGTAGTACTGTCCTCTATTCTACTGTATTCTATTTAGTTACTGTAGCACTGTCCTCTATTCTACTGTGTTCTATTTAGTTACTGTAGTACTGTCATCTATTCTACTGTGTTCTATTTAGTTACTGTAGTACTGTCATCTATTCTACTGTGTTCTATTTAGTTACTGTAGTACTGCCATCTATTCTACTGTATTCTATTTAGTTACTGTAGCACTGTCATCTATTCTACTGTATTCTATTTAGTTACTGTAGTACTGTCATCTATTCTACTGTATTCTATTTAGTTACTGTAGCACTGTCATCTATTCTACTGTATTCTATTTAGTTACTGTAGTACTGTCATCTATTCTACTGTATTCTATTTAGTTACTGTAGCACTGTCATCTATTCTACTGTGTTCTATTTAGTTACTGTAGTACTGTCATCTATTCTACTGTATTCTATTTAGTTACTGTAGTACTGTCATCTATTCTACTGTATTCTATTTAGTTACTGTAGCACTGTCATCTATTCTACTGTATTCTATTTAGTTACTGTAGTACTGTCATCTATTCTACTGTGTTCTATTTAGTTACTGTAGTACTGTCATCTATTCTACTGTATTCTATTTAGTTACTGTAGCACTGTCATCTATTCTACTGTATTCTATTTAGTTACTGTAGTACTGTCATCTATTCTACTGTATTCTATTTAGTTACTGTAGCACTGTCATCTATTCTACTGTGTTCTATTTAGTTACTGTAGTACTGTCATCTATTCTACTGTATTCTATTTAGTTACTGTAGTACTGTCATCTATTCTACTGTATTCTATTTAGTTACTGTAGCACTGTCATCTATTCTACTGTGTTCTATTTAGTTACTGTAGCACTGTCATATATTCTACTGTATTCTATTTAGTTACTGTAGTACTGTCATCTATTCTACTGTATTCTATTTAGTTACTGTAGTACTGTCATCTATTCTACTGTATTCTATTTAGTTACTGTAGCACTGTCATCTATTCTACTGTATTCTATTTAGTTACTGTAGTACTGTCATCTATTCTACTGTATTCTATTTAGTTACTGTAGTACTGTCATCTATTCTACTGTGTTCTATTTAGTTACTGTAGCACTGTCATATATTCTACTGTATTCTATTTAGTTACTGTAGTACTGTCATCTATTCTACTGTATTCTATTTAGTTACTGTAGTACTGTCATCTATTCTACTGTGTTCTATTTAGTTACTGTAGTACTGTCATCTATTCTACTGTATTCTATTTAGTTACTGTAGTACTGTCATCTATTCTACTGTATTCTATTTAGTTACTGTAGCACTGTCATCTATTCTACTGTATTCTATTTAGTTACTGTAGCACTGTCATATATTCTACTGTGTTCTATTTAGTTACTGTAGTACTGTCATCTATTCTACTGTATTCTATTTAGTTACTGTAGTACTGTCATCTATTCTACTGTATTCTATTTAGTTACTGTAGCACTGTCATCTATTCTACTGTATTCTATTTAGTTACTGTAGTACTGTCATCTATTCTACTGTATTCTATTTAGTTACTGTAGTACTGTCATCTATTCTACTGTATTCTATTTAGTTACTGTAGTACTGTCATCTATTCTACTGTATTCTATTTAGTTACTGTAGTACTGTCATCTATTCTACTGTTGTTGTCTTCTTTGCTTATTTGCTTATTCATCTCTCTCTCTCTCCCTTCCTCTCGCTCTCGTGTAGTGAGCCTCATGCTCGGTTCTACGCGGCTCAGATTGTCCTCACCTTTGAGTACCTGCACGCCCTGGACCTCATCTACCGAGACCTGAAACCGGAGAACCTGCTCATAGACCAGCAAGGCTACATACAGGTGACATAGCATGACATAGAGCTACATACAGGTGACATAGGACGATATAGAGCTGCATACAGGTGACATTGACGTAAATCTACATACAGGTAATTTAACCTGATGTAGGGCTATGAACAGGTGACATAAACCGACATAAGGCTATGTACGGGCTCCACACATTAGGTTGTAATATTTTTATTTAGGATGTTATAAACGGGACAAAACCGAGGCGGGGAATCAAAGGATTGTTGACAACATTTAAACTATATTTCCTCTCCAAGTCTTTATTGAAAAAAGACAAATGTGCACAATAAGCACTTGTTGTTTCTCAAGTAGAGCATTCAGAAGGTATTCAGACCCCTTGACTTTTCCAACATTTTGTTACGTTACAGCCTTATTCTAAAATGAATTAAATCGTTTTTTACCCTCATCAATCTACACACAATACCCCATAATGACAAAGCAAAAGCAGTTTTTTAGTTTAAAAAAAATAGTTAAATATCACATTTACATAAGTATTCAGACCCTTTACTCAGTACTTTGTTGAAGCACCTTTGGCAGTGATTACAGCCTTGAGTCTTCTTGGTTATGACGTTACAAGCTTTGCACACCTGTATTTGGGGAGTTTCTCCCATTCTTCTCTGCAGATCCTCTCAAGCTCTGTCAGGTTGGATGGGGAGCGTCGCTGCACAGCTATTTTTAGGTTTCTCAGGAGATGTTTGATCGGGTTCATGTCCGGGCTCTGGCTGGATCACTCAAGGACATTCAGAGACTAGTCCGAAGCCACTCCTGCGTTGTCTTGGCTGTGTGCTTAGGGTGGTTGTCCTGTTGGAAGGTGAACCTTCGCCCCAGTTTGTGGTCCTGAGCGCTCTGGAGCAGGTTTTCATCAAGGTTCTGTCTGTGCTCCATTCATCTTTCCCTCAATCCTGAGTAGTCTCCCAGTCCCTGCCGCTGAAAAACATCCCCACAGCATGATGCTGCCACTACCATGCTTCACCGTAGGGATGGTGCCAGGTTTCCTCCAGATGTGATGCTTGGCATTCAGGCCAAATAGTTCAATCTTGGTTTCATCAGACCAGAGAATCTTGTTTCTCATGGTCTGAGAGTCCTTTAGGTGCCTTTTGGGAAAACTCCAAGTGGGCTGTCATGTGCCTTTTGCTGAGGAGTGACACAGCATTCTGCAGCAATACGCCATCCCATCTAGTTTGCGCTTAGTGGGACTATCATTTGTTTTTCAGGACAATGACCCAAAAAGACCTCCAGGATGTGAAAGGGCTATTTGACCAAGAAGGACAGTGATGGAGTGCTGCATCAGATGACCTGGGCTCCACAATCACCCAACCTCAACCCAATTGAGATGGTTTGGGATGAGTTAGAACGTAAAGTGAAGGAAAAGCAGCCAACAAGTGCTCAGCATATGTGGGAACTCCTTTAAAACTGTTGGAAAAGCATTCCTCATGAAGCTGGTTGAGAGAATGCCAAGAGTGTGCAAAGCTGTCATCAAGGCAAAGGGTGGCTACTTTGAAGAATCTAAAATATATTTTGATTTGTTTAACACTTTTTTGGTTACTACATGATTCCATTTGTGTGATTTCATAGTTTTGTTATCTTCACTATTATTCTACAATGTAGAAAATAGTACAAATCCTTGAATGAGTAGGTGTGTCCAAACTTTTGACTGGTATTATATATACATACTATATGTAAATAAGGTTTTTCTTTATTATGAATTTGCTGACATTTCTAAACCTTTTCACTTTGTCACTATGGGGTATTGTGTATAGATTGATGAGGAACCTTTTTTATTTAATCAATTTTAGAAAAAGGTCATGGGATCTGAACACTTTCCCAATGCACTGTATAATGTACATCGTTACAGTTGTTGGTTAGCTAGCTGGCGGATTTTAGCCATATTAGCATAGACGTCACGAGTGAAAACACCTCAAAACAAGACATGGTATCAATAACAAGATAAAACTAGTTGAAACGAACCACCTACTGTTCCCCACACGGCAGGTTCTTGTCATTGTTGCTTTCTGGCCGTTCAGAATCACAACAACAAAAGGACTTCTGCCCCATCAACGTCCATGCATCGTTTTTGGGACGTTGTCAGCTAACCGTCTGGTATAAACCCTTCCTGTGGGCAGGTTCTTATAGAACGGCAGCAAAAAAAAACTTTATTTACATGTTGCTTATGAGTGCATTTCACAATACTTTTGGATTATAATTGGATTTTATATGAATTTCCTGCTTAATATAATGTTTGTGTCATCATCGCAAATCAACTGCATTATACTTAAAAAAACACTTCAGCTTCAACCAGTAAAATGGCTCTTTGGCTAGCTTTTGCTCCAGCCTATATCAATGAGTGTTAGCATTCTAGCTAATAACTGCTGCATCCAAAATATTTATTTTGCAGAGATCACGACCAAATATGATCTTAGTGACTGTTCAAGCAAGAATCAAAACATAATTGTAAGCATATGAGAACCCCCCCCAAAAAAAGTTAATTTGTTTATAAGTAATACAAACTTAAATCAAAGATATGTTGAATGGGCGCAGAGGGCGATGGCTTTCTCACTGCCGCCAAGAGTTGCGCGCATCTGTGCGTGACGTCAGTGTGTCGTGTACTGGAAAGGGTTCTATTACATTCACTTACTGTATATGTCTGTGTACCAGGCTCTACAACTGTGGTTTATAGCGCAGTCTCTGCTTCCCCCTAGTGGGAAACAGTGGTACTGCAGATTCCTCTGTAGCTACTATTTAACTACTGCGTAACTGCAGTCTTTATAACTAAATATTTCCCTCCTGTCTCTCTCTCAATTCAATTCAAAGGGCTTTATTGGCATGGGCAACATATGTTTACATTGCCAAAGCAAGTGATATAGATAATAAACAAAGGTGAAATAAGCTATCAAAAATTAACAGTAAACATTACACTCACAAAAGTTTCAAAGGAATAGAGACATTTCAAATGTCATTATGGCTATGTACAGTGTTATAACGATGTGCAAATAAATATGGGTTGTATTTTCAATGGTCTCTCTCTCTCAGGTGACAGATTTTGGTTTTGCTAAGCGTGTGAAAGGTCGAACCTGGACGCTGTGTGGAACCCCAGAGTACCTGGCCCCAGAGATCATCCTCAGCAAGGTGAGCCGCAATGGAGGCCCAGTGGCGTAGCACTGAATGGGATTCTGTGCAAATTATTTTTATGGAACCAACATGGAGGAGGCAGCTGTCTCTGTGGCTTAGCACTGAATGGGTTTCTGTGCAACTACTTTACTGGTATCAAAATGGAGGAGGCAGCTGTCCCTGAGCCATTACTTTACTACAGACCTCTTTCTCTCTCTACCTCCAAACCTCAATGTAACACTCAACATGTTAAATCTCCTCTCTCCCTCTTTACCTCCCTACCTCCCCCCTCTGTCCCTCCCTCCCTCCTTTCCCCTCTCTCCCCCCTCTCTCCTTTCTCCCTCCCTCCCTCTCTCCTTTCTCCCTCCCTCCCTCTCCCCTCCTTCCCTCCCTCCCCCTCCCTCCCCCTTCCCTCCCTCCCCCTTCCCTTCCCTCCTCCCTCTCTCTCCCTCTCCAGGGATATAACAAGGCGGTAGACTGGTGGGCGTTGGGTGTGTTGGTCTATGAGATGGCAGCCGGTTACCCTCCCTTCTTCGCTGACCAGCCCATACAAATTTACGAGAAGATCGTCTCTGGGAAGGTGAGCTGGGCTAGTGTAACGGACATAAGTACGTGCCGTAAGATCCCTCCATAGCTAGCTTGAAATGTCGCCAATGGAGCTATCCAATAGGATCCTTTTCTAGAGCACAACTGGTTGGCGCGTTGTTAAGGAGGGCGGTCACGTGTGTTAGCGAGGCAGAGGGCTCTGGGTTTGGGATAGTTTACCCGGAGTTGTAGTCAGAGAGGGAAAAAGCTAATACTGCTAAACTAGCATACTGACTGGGTTTCACTAGGTTGTGTTGCAAGTGGCACCTTTCCCTTTATGAACTACTTTTGACCAGGGCCATATCACTTTGTGTGTAATACTTTGCACTATTGAAACATACATGCAACTATAATATATCGACTATAATCACAGCATTATTTCAAAAACACAACTCGAGTTTCATTCCAAATGTCCCAGTCAGGAACAAAGTGTGTTGCGTGGAGTGCGTGATGACACAGCCGTCAGAGAAGGTAGGGTCACACAGGGAGATGATCTGCTCACACCTCTCTTCTGTGGAGACGCTGAATGTCGCCTAAAAGTGACCAGTTTGCATCCCTGGGTAGTCTCTCTTTGGACTCAGTGCTTCAGTGTTCTGACACTCCTAGAATGGATCCCTATGGGCCCTGTTCAAATGTAGTGCGCTATTTAGGGCATAGGATGCCATTTGGGACTTCTACCTACCCTACACTATATATATACATTTGAAGTTGTTTTTCAACCACTCCACAAATTTATTTTTAACAAACTATAGTTTTGGCAAGTCGGTTAGGACATCTACTTCATGCATGACACAAGTCATCTTTCCAACAATTATTTACAGACAGATTATTTCACTTATAATTCACTGTATCACAATTCCAGTGGGTCAGAAGTTTACATACACTAAGTTGGCTGTGCCTTTAAACAGCTTGGATAATTCCAGAAAAATGATGTCATGGCTTTAGAAGCTTCTGATAGGCTAATTGACATAATTTGAGTCAATTGGAGGTGTACCTGTGGATGTATTCAAGGCCTACCTTCAAACTCAGTGCCTCTTTGCTTGACATCATGGGAAAGTCAAAAGAAATCAGCCAAGACCTCAGAAAAAAAATTATAGACCTCCTCAAGTCTGGTTCATACTTGTGAGCAATTTCCAAACGCCTGAAGGTACCACATTCATCTGTGCAAACAATAGTATGCAAGTATAAACACCATGGGACCATGCAGCCGTCATACCACTCAGGAAGGAGACGCGTTCTGTCTCCTAGAGATGAATGTACTTTGGTGCGAAAAGTGCAAATCAATCCCAGAACAACAGCAAGGACCTTGTAAAGATGCTTGAGGAAACAGGTACAAAAGTATCTATATCCACAGTAAAACGAGTCCTATATCGACATAACCTGAAAGGCCGCTCAGCAAGGAAGAAGCCACTGCTCCAAAAAAGCCAGACTACGGTTTGCAACTGCACATGGGGACAAAGATCGTACTTTTTGGAGAAATGTCCTTTGGTCTGATGAAACAAAAATAGAACTGTTTGGCCATAATTACCATTGTTATGTTTGGAGGAAAAAGGGGGAGGCTTGCAAGCCGAAGAACACCATCCCAACCGTGAAGCATGGGGGTGGCAGCATCATGTTGTGGGGGTGCTTTGCTGCAGGAGGGACTGGTGCACTTCACAAAATAGATGCCATCATGAGGGAGGAAAATTTATATGGATATATTGAAGCAACATCTCAAGACTTATTTCAGGAAGTTAAAGCTTGGTCGCAAATGGGTCTTTCAAATGGACAATGACCCCAAGCAAACTTCCAAAGTTGTGGCAAAATGGCTGAAGGACAACAAAGTCTAGGTATTGGAGTGGCCATCACAAAGCCCTGACCTCAATCCTATGGAAGATTTGTGGGCAGAACTGAAAAAGCTTGTGAGAGCAAGGAGGCCTACAAACCTGACTCAGTTACACCAGCTCTGTCATGAGGAATGGGCCAAAATTCACCCAACTTATTGTGGGAAGCTTGTGGAAGGCTACCCGAAACATTTGACCCAAGTTAAACAATTTAAAGGCAATGTTACCAAACACTAATTGAGTGTATGTACACTTCTGACCCACTGGGAATTTTACGAAATAAATAAAATCTGAAATAAATCATTCTCTCTACTATTATTCTGACATTTCACATTCTTATAATAAAGTGGTGATCCTAACTGACCTAAGACAGGGAAGTTTTACTAGGATTAAATGTCAGGAATTGTGAAAAACTGAATTTAAATGTGTTTGGCTAAGGTGTATGTAAACTTCCGACTTCAACTGTGTGTGTATATATATATACAACAGTCATTTACAACATTAACAACATCTACACTGTATTTCTGATCAATTTGATGTTATTTTAATGGACAAAAAATGCGCTTTTCTTTCAAAAACAAGGATGTCTAAGTGACCCCAAACTTTTGAACGGTGGTGGTGTGTGTGTGTGTGTGTGTGTGTGTGTGTGTGTGTGTGTGTGTGTGTGTGTGTGTGTGTGTGTGTGTGTGTGTGTGTGTGTGTGTGTGTGTGTGTGTGTGTGTGTGTGTATATATATATGTGTATATTTGCCTGTCTAATAATTTTAGATCAGCACTGAGATGAGAACCTGGTTTGCCTCTTCCTTCTAACATCTCTCTGCCCCTCTCCTCCTCTCCTCCCCCCTCTCCTTCTCTACTCTCCCACACTACCACTCCCCCTTCCCTCCTCCTTTATTCCCCCTCTCCTCTCCTCCTCCTTCTCTACTCTCCCACACTACCTCTCCTCCCCCTCTCCACCCTCTCCTCTCCTCCCCATCGCCTTCTCACCCCTCCCCCCTCTCCTCTCCTCTCTTCCCTCTTCTCCTCCCCCCTCTCCTTCTCTACTCTCCCACACTACCTCTCCTCCCCCTCTCCACCCTCCACCCTCTCCTCTCCTCCCCATCGCCTTCTCACCCCCTCCCCCCTCTCCTCCCTCCTCTCCTCCCCCTCTCCTTCTCTACTCTCCCACACTACCACTCCCCTCTCCTCTCCTCCTCTCTTCCCTCCTCTCCTCCCCCTTCTCCTTCTCTACTCTCCCACACTACCACTCCCCCTCTCCTCTCTTCCCTCCTCTCCTCCCCCCTCTCCTTCTCTACTCTCCCACACTACCACTCCCCCTCTCCTCTCCTCCCTCCTCTCCTCCCCCCTCTCCTTCTCTACTCTCCCACACTCCCCTCTCCCCCTCTCCTCTCCTCCCTCCTCTCCTCCCCCCTCTCCTTCTCTACTCTCCCACACTACCACTCCCCCTCTCTACTCTCCCACACTCCCCTCTCCCCCTCTCCTCTCCTCCATCCTCTCCTCCCCCCTCTCCTTCTCTACTCTCCCACACTACCACTCCCCCTCTCCTTCTCTACTCTCCCACACTCCCCTCTCCCCCTCTCCTCTCCTCCCCCCTCTCCTCTCCTTCCCCAGGTGCGTTTCCCCTCCCACTTCAGCTCTGACCTGAAGGATCTGTTGAGGAATCTACTACAGGTGGACCTGACCAAGCGCTATGGCAACCTGAAGAACGGCGTCAACGACATCAAGGGACACAAGTGGTTCGCCACCACTGATTGGATCGCTGTATACCAGAGAAAGGTGAGCGGTGGGGCCTACCTGACATGTAGGGTACAGTACAATTCCAGGTAACTTTCTCAAAATGACCAGGTTTTCCAGAAATCCCCTTTGATCAAAGCACTTAACCCTCATTTCTCCTGTAAGGTGCTCTGGATAAGAGCAAAATGAATGTCATGTAAACAAATGTATTGATATGTTTCAATATGATAATTATACAGGAATCTGGTTTAGTAAAATGCAGTGATTGTTTGATAGATTTTTCAATATTTCTGTTTTATTCCTCTTCCTTTGTGTGTGCGTGCGTGCGTGCGTGCGTGTGCGTGCGTGTGCGTGCGTGTGTGTGTAGGTGGAGGCCCCGTTCGTTCCTAAGTTCAAAGGCCCAGGTGACACCAGCAACTTTGAGGAGTACGAAGAGGAGGAGATCAGAGTCTCCATCAGTGAACAATGTGCCAAGGAGTTCACTGACTTCTAGACCCAACCAGATAGAGAGGGATTGAAGGAAGAAGATAGGGAAGGAGAGGGAGAAGGAAGGAAAGAGGGAGAGAGATGGGGAGAAGGAAGAAGAGAGAGAAGGAGGGGGAGGGAAGGAAGGAGTGGGAGAGGGAGAAGGAAGGAGAGAGAGAGGGCGAAGGAAGAAGAGAGCGAAGGAGAGGGAGAAGGAAGGAAAGAGGGAGAGAGATAGAGAGAAGGAGGGAGAGAGGGAAGGTAAACTGGAGTACTGTCTCCTGTTGAATCACAAGCACCAGCTACGAGAGGGAGAGAAGAAGAGAGGGAGAGAAGAAGAGAGGGAGAGAAGAAGAGAGGGAGAGAAGAAGAGAGGAAGATACGGAGAGAAGAAGAGAGAGGAGAGTAAACCAGCAGTGTTGCCCTTTCTGTCCCATTTGTGTTTTTTCTACTGTTATTCATTTATTATTTAGTCTCTTTCTATGCTTCATCCTTTATGGAGTGTTGGAGTGGGACCTGTCTCTGAAACAACTGTCTCCTAACTACCATATTGGGACAGGGCCATTCTCTGAAACAACTGTCTCCTAACTACCATATTGGGACAGGGCCATTCTCTGAAACAACTGTCTCCTAACTACCATATTGGGACAGGGCCATTCTCTGAAACAACTGTCTCCTAACTACCATATTGGGACAGGGCCATTCTCTGAAACAACTGTCTCCTAACTACCATAATGGGACAGGGCCATTCTCTGTAACAACTGTCTCCTAACTACCATAATGGGACAGGGCCATTCTCTGTAACAACTGTCTCCTAACTACCATAATGGGACAGGGCCATTCTCTGTAACAACTGTCTCCTAAGTACCATATTGGGACAGGCATATGTCTTTGTAACAACTGTCTCCTAATTACCATATTGGGACAGGCACCTGTCTTTGTAACAACTGTCTCCTAATTACCATATTGGGACAGGCATATGTCTTTGTAACAACTGTCTCCTAATTACCATATTGGGACAGGCACCTGTCTTTGTAACAACTGTCTCCTAATTACCATATTGGGACAGGCATATGTCTCTGTAACAACTGTCTCCTAATTACCATATTGGGACAGGCATATGTCTCTGTAACAACTGTCTCCTAATTACCATATTGGGACAGGCACCTGTCTCTGTAACAACTGTCTCCTAATTACCATATTGGGACAGGCACCTGTCTCTGTAACAACTGTCTCCTAATTACCATATTGGGACAGGCATATGTCTCTGTAACAACTGTCTCCTAATTACCATATTGGGACAGGCACCTGTCTCTGTAACAACTGTCTCCTAATTACCATATTGGGACAGGCACCTGTCTCTGTAACAACTGTCTCCTAACTACCATATTGGGACAGGGCAAATCTCTGTAACAACTGTCTCCTAATTACCATATTGGGACAGGCACCGGTCTCTGTAACAACTGTCTCCTAATTACCATATTGGGACAGGCGCCTGTCTCTGTAACAACTGTCTCCTAACTACCATATTGGGACAGGGATATTCTCTGTAACAACTGTCTCCTAAGTACCATATTGGGACAGGCACCTGTCTTTGTAACAGCTGTCTCCTAACTACCATATTGGGACAGAGCCATTCTCTGTAACAACTGTCTCCTAAGTACCATATTGGGACAGGCACCTGTCTCTGTAACAACTGTCTCCTAATTACCATATTGGGACAGGCACCTGTCTCTGTAACAACTGTCTCCTAACTACCATATTGGGACAGGGCCATTCTCTGTAACAACTGTCTCCTAACTACCATATTGGGACAGGCACCTGTCTCTGTAACAACTGTCTCCTATGTACTAGGCTAGCATATTGCTCCACACATACTGGGATGCGTTCTGAATGGCCCCCTGTTCCCTATATAGTGCACTACTTTTTACCAGACCCCTATGGGCTCTGGTCAAAAGTAGTGCACTCTAACGGGAATAGGGTGCCATTTGGGACAAACACACAATACTCTGCACTCACCCCACCCTCCCCCTCTCCTACCCCCCCTGGCGTGTGTCGTCGTCGTCGTCCCCCAGGTGGACCAAGCTCGAGGAAGCTACAGAAGGTCTTGATGTTATTGTTTCCAGTCTGGTGTGTTTTTCCTGTCCTTGTGTTAATACATACACTCAACTGTACACTTCTGTCTTGACACTAGTTCCGTTCAGATGAATAATAATAATATGCCACATAGCAGATGCTTCTATCCAAAGTGACGGTCAGGTGTTCTGTTGTCTGGGTGTTGCCCAGCGGGAATTGAACCTCTAGTGCCGTGATGCTCTTATCAACTGAGCCTCGTGGAACCAGTTCATGTTCTGCCTTCTTAATGACCTGAATTCCTTTTCTCAAATCCGGCCTAGTAGTTTACTCATTCTCACGTTAAACACATCAGAACTCATTTGACATCTTGTATTAGAAAGGTGTAATTACATTCTCTAACTCAGTTGTCCAGGATTGAAAATACCATTATATTATCATTATTATTATTATTATTACATTGTCTTAACACTCTTCTCCTTTCAATACAATTCAATATTCTCTTCTACTCTTTAATGTCGTGTACCATCCCAAATGACACCATATTCCCTACTTAGTGCACTACTTTTGACCCAGACCCTATAGAGCTCTCTGGTCAAGTGTAGTGCACTACTTTTGACCCAGGCCTATAGAGCTCTCTGGTCAAGAGTAGTGCATTAAGTAGGGCACAGTGTTCCATTTGGGACGTAACCGTGGACAGCTGTTTATCCCCTCCATCACAGTCTCCTCAATGTATTTCTAGGTCATCCTCCTCTCAGCCGTGGACAGGCACAATGCTGGTGTATATATACTATATACATACTGTTGCACTTTCTAGGAAAATACATAAGGCCTAAAGTCTTTTTAAACCATATGACTGGGGTTGCACAATTCTAAATTCCCTGGTTTTCCACAAATCCTGGTTGGAAGATTCCTGGAAATATGAGGCGAATAAGCAGGAAATCCTGGACTCCTTCCACCAGGATTTCTGTAAAAACGGAGAATTTGGGGAAAGTTCGGGACTGAAGCAGCCCTATATGATCCTCAGCACTGCAAAGGAAGGTGTTTAAAGACACTATCTAATACCACCACATGAAAAACAAAACAATAAAACACAAAGTGTAACATTTTGCAACTTGAGTATCAGTACAATAAAGTTTTACTTGTTAAAATGACCAACACAAGGGATTGTGTGTGCTGTTTGTTCAATCCATCGTTTATATTTTATTAGAGACGAACAGACTCTGTATAGGCCTATGAGACGCTTTGCCTGTAAGCCAGTTTAGCCAAGAGGTGAGAGAATGCAGCGTAGTCTCCTACCGCAGTCATCCAGCCAGCTGTTGTCTCTTTAGTCTGGACTCTGGAGAGACCCACCTAAGACGTGTTCATATGCAGAAATCCAACATAATACCATTTCCAAATCTGTGTATGTATTACAACCAATAAAAGCGTGTTCACGTTTCCCAAAAGCAGCGGGAATGTGAACAAAGAGCGATGTGCTTGAGATGCGCAAAAAACGGGGGAAAAAACCGCTACCTTAAATAAGCTACCGTCCGCGTATGTCTGCTGTGGGTGAACTGAAGGGGACGCCATCTTCGTCAGTCCACCTTAAGCGCACAATGTGGCCAACGCAGGCGCACATCGAGGTTTCCGTTCTTCATTCTCCGCTCTGCCGGGCTCGCTCTCTGCTCGCACTGGGTCGGTGTAGGAGAGCGTCTTACAGCGTCACTTCAGGAACAACAAGAGAGAAAAGACGCACTCGGCCAAACCCAAACTCAACCGCTGGGAAGACAACAACAAAAATGTCCGAATCCAAGTACCGGGACTGGATCCTCGAGACCATCGACTCTCTACGCTCACGGAAAGCCCGACCGGACCTTGAGAGAATATGTCGTATGGTCCGGAGAAGACACGGCTCGGATCCAGACAGAACCCGGGAGGAACTGGAGAAACTGATCCAAGAGCAAACAGTGCTCA
>NC_138302.1:14810000-14855000 GCF_965601325.2 Salmo salar
GTGTGTGTGTGTGGTGCTAACCCCTCTCCTCTGTGTGTGTGTGTGTGTGTGTGTGTGTGTGTGTGTGTGTGTGTGTGTGTGTGTGTGTGTGTGTGTGTGTGTGTGTGTGTGTGTGTGTGTGTGTGTGTGTGTGTGTGTGTGTGTGTGTGTGTGTGTGTGTGTGTGTGCGGTGCGGAGCTAACACTCTCCTCTGTTCCAGCAGGTTCAGCCTGTAAGACAGAGGTGGGTGTGTCCTCCTGTCTCCTCACCCCCACCGCCTCACCTAGAGACTCTGGTCTGGCAGAGGACAGAGGCATGAACGGAGGACTGTGAGTATCACCTCAGAGAGAGAGAGGCATGAACGGAGGAGTGTATCACCTCAGAGAGAGAGAGGGTGGGAAGGAGGTAGGAGGAGAGAGAGACAGAGGGGATGAATGAAGCAAGGAGAGTCAATATATTTCACATGAATGAGAGAGGAGTAAATGAGGAAGTCTGAGTGAGCTGGAGGAAAGAGGGAGGAGGGAGGAGCAGATGAGTGTATGGGATGAAGGAGGGAGGGAGGGAGGGAGGAGCAGATGAGTGTATGGGATGAAGGAGGGAGGGAGGGTGGGAGGAGCAGATGAGTGTATGGGATGAAGGAGGGAGGGAGGGAGGGAGGAGCAGATGAGTGTATGGGATGAAGGAGGGAGGGAGGGAGGAGCAGATGAGTGTATGGGATGAAGGAGGGAGGGAGGGTGGGAGGAGCAGATGAGTGTATGGGATGAAGGAGGGAGGGAGGAGCAGATGAGTGTATGGGATGTAGGAGGGAGGGAGGGAGGAGCAGATGAGTGTATGGGATGAAGGAGGGAGGGAGGGAGGAGCAGATGAGTGTATGGGATGAAGGAGGGAGGGAGGAGCAGATGAGTGTATGGGATGAAGGAGGGAGGGAGGGAGGGAGGAGCAGATGAGTGTATGGGATGAAGGAGGGAGGGGAGGAGCAGATGAGTGTATGGGATGTAGGAGGGAGGGAGGGGAGGAGCAGATGAGTGTATGGGATGAAGGAGGGAGGGAGGGAGGAGCAGATGAGTGTATGGGATGAAGGAGGGAGGGAGGAGCAGATGAGTGTATGGGATGAAGGAGGGAGGGAGGGAGGGAGGAGCAGATGAGTGTATGGGATGAAGGAGGGAGGGAGGAGCAGATGAGTGTATGGGATGAAGGAGGGAGGGAGGGAGGAGCAGATGAGTGTATGGGATGTAGGAGGGAGGGAGGGAGGAGCAGATGAGTGTATGGGATGAAGGAGGGAGGGAGGGTGGGAGGAGCAGATGAGTGTATGGGATGAAGGAGGGGGGGAGGGTGGGAGGAGCAGATGAGTGTATGGGATGAAGGAGGGAGGGAGGGTGGGAGGATCAGATGAGTGTATGGGATGAAGGAGGGAGGTAGGGTGGGAGGAGCAGATGAGTGTATGGGATGAAGGAGGGAGGGAGGGAGGAGCAGATGAGTGTATGGGATGAAGGAGGGAGGGAGGGAGGAGAAGATGAGTGTATGGGATGAAGGAGGGAGGGAGGAGCAGATGAGTGTATGGGATGAAGGAGGGAGGGAGGGAGGAGCAGATGAGTGTTTGGGATGAAGGAGGGAGGGAGGAGAAGATGAGTGTATGGGATGAAGGAGGGAGGGAGGAGCAGATGAGTGTATGGGATGAAGGAGGGAGGGAGGGAGGAGCAGATGAGTGTTTGGGATGAAGGAGGGAGGGAGGGAGGATCAGATGAGTGTATGGGATGAAGGAGGGAGGGAGGAGCAGATGAGTGTATGGGATGAAGGAGGGAGGGAGGGAGGGAGTAGCAGATGAGTGTATGGGATGAAGGAGGGAGGGAGGGAGGAGCAGATGAGTGTATGGGATGAAGGAGGGAGGGAGGGAGTAGAAGATGAGTGTATGGGATGAAGGAGGGAGGGAGGGAGGGAGTAGCAGATGAGTGTATGGGATGAAGGAGGGAGGGAGGGAGGAGCAGATGAGTGTATGGGATGAAGGAGGGAGGGTGGGAGGATCAGATGAGTGTATGGGATGAAGGAGGGAGGGAGGGAGGAGCAGATGAGTGTATGGGATGAAGGAGGGAGGGAGGGAGGATCAGATGAGTGTATGGGATGAAGGAGGGAGGGAGGGAGGATCAGATGAGTGTATGGGATGAAGGAGGGAGGGAGGGAGGGAGTAGCAGATGAGTGTATGGGATGAAGGAGGGAGGGAGGGAGGATCAGATGAGTGTATGGGATGAAGGAGGGAGGGAGGGAGGGAGTAGAAGATGAGTGTATGGGATGAAGGAGGGAGGGAGGGTGGGAGGAGCAGATGAGTGTATGGGATGAAGGAGGGAGGGAGGGAGGATCAGATGAGTGTATGGGATGAAGGAGGGAGGGAGGGAGGAGCAGATGAGTGTATGGGATGAAGGAGGGAGGGAGGGAGGAGCAGATGAGTGTATGGGATGTAGGAGGGAGGGAGGGAGGGAGGAGCAGATGAGTGTATGGGATGAAGGAGGGAGGGAGGGAGGAGCAGATGAGTGTATGGGATGAAGGAGGGAGGGAGGGAGGAGCAGATGAGTGTATGGGATGTAGGGGGGAGGGAGGGAGGAGCAGATGAGTGTATGGGATGAAGGAGGGAGGGAGGAGCAGATGAGTGTATGGGATGTAGGAGGGAGGGAGGGAGGAGCAGATGAGTGTATGGGATGAAGGAGGGAGGGAGGGAGGAGCAGATGAGTGTATGGATGAAGGAGGGAGGGAGGAGCAGATGAGTGTATGGGATGAAGGAGGGAGGGAGGGAGGGAGGAGCAGATGAGTGTATGGGATGAAGGAGGGAGGGAGGAGCAGATGAGTGTATGGGATGAAGGAGGGAGGGAGGGAGGAGCAGATGAGTGTATGGGATGTAGGAGGGAGGGAGGGAGGAGCAGATGAGTGTATGGGATGAAGGAGGGAGGGAGGGAGGGAGGAGCAGATGAGTGTATGGGATGAAGGAGGGAGGGAGGGTGGGAGGAGCAGATGAGTGTATGGGATGAAGGAGGGGGGGAGGGTGGGAGGAGCAGATGAGTGTATGGGATGAAGGAGGGAGGGAGGGTGGGAGGATCAGATGAGTGTATGGGATGAAGGAGGGAGGTAGGGTGGGAGGAGCAGATGAGTGTATGGGATGAAGGAGGGAGGGAGGGAGGAGCAGATGAGTGTATGGGATGAAGGAGGGAGGGAGGGAGGAGAAGATGAGTGTATGGGATGAAGGAGGGAGGGAGGAGCAGATGAGTGTATGGGATGAAGGAGGGAGGGAGGGAGGAGCAGATGAGTGTTTGGGATGAAGGAGGGAGGGAGGAGAAGATGAGTGTATGGGATGAAGGAGGGAGGGAGGAGCAGATGAGTGTATGGGATGAAGGAGGGAGGGAGGGAGGAGCAGATGAGTGTTTGGGATGAAGGAGGGAGGGAGGGAGGAGCAGATGAGTGTATGGGATGAAGGAGGGAGGTAGTGAGGAGCAGATGAGTGTTTGGGATGAAGGAGGGAGGGAGGAGCAGATGAGTGTATGGGATGAAGGAGGGAGGGAGGGAGGAGCAGATGAGTGTTTGGGATGAAGGAGGAGGGAGGGAGGGAGGAGCAGATGAGTGTTTGGGATGAAGGAGGGAGGGAGGAGCAGATGAGTGTATGGGATGAAGGAGGGAGGGAGGAGCAGATTAGTGTTTGGGATGAAGGAGGGAGGGAGGAGCAGATGAGTGTATGGGATGAAGGAGGGAGGGAGGGAGGAGCAGATTAGTGTTTGGGATGAAGGAGGGAGGGAGGGAGGAGCAGATGAGTGAATGGGATGAGGGAGGGAGGGAGGAGCAGATTAGTGTTTGGGATGAAGGAGGGAGGGAGGGAGGAGCAGATGAGTGTTTGGGATGAAGGAGGGAGGGAGGGAGGAGCAGATGAGTGTATGGGATGAAGAGGAGGGAGGAGGGAGGGAGGGAGGGAGGGAGGGAGGAGGGAGGGAGGGAGGGGGGGAGGGAGGGAGGGAGGAGCAGATGAGTGTTTGGGATGAAGGAGGGAGGGAGGAGCAGATGAGTGTTTGGGATGAAGGAGGGAGGGAGGAGCAGATGAGTGTATGGGATGAAGGAGGGAGGGAGGGAGGAGCAGATGAGTGTATGGGATGAAGGAGGGAGGGAGGGTGGGAGGAGCAGATGAGTGTATGGGATGAAGGAGGGAGGGAGGGTGGGAGGAGCAGATGAGTGTATGGGATGAAGGAGGGAGGGAGGAGCAGATGAGTGTATGGGATGAAGGAGGGAGGGAGGGAGGAGGGGATGAGTGTTTGGGATGAAGGAGGGAGGGAGGGAGGAGCAGATGAGTGTATGGGATGAAGGAGGGAGGGAGGGAGGAGCAGATGAGTGTATGGGATGAGGGAGTGAGGGAGGGAGGAGCAGATGAGTGTATGGGATGAAGGAGGGAGGGAGGGAGGAGCAGATTAGTGTTTGGGATGAAGGAGGGAGGGAGGGAGGAGCAGATGAGTGAATGGGATGAAGGAGGGAGGGAGGGAGGAGCAGATGAGTGTATGGGATGAAGGAGGGAGGGAGGGAGGGAGGGAGGGAGGAGCAGATAAGTGTATGGCATGAAGGAGGGAGGGAGGGAGGAGCAGATGAGTGTATGGGATGAAGGAGGGAGGGAGGGAGGAGAAGATGAGTGTTTGGGATGAAGGAGGGAGGGAGGGAGGAGCAGATGAGTGTTTGGGATGAAGGAGGGAGGGAGGGAGGAGCAGATGAGTGTATGGGATGAAGGAGGGAGGGAGGGAGGAGCAGATGAGTGTATGGGATGAAGGAGGGAGGGAGGGAGGGAGGGAGGGAGGGAGGGAGGGAGGGAGGGAGGGAGGAGCAGATGAGTGTTTGGGATGAAGGAGGGAGGGAGGGAGGAGCAGATGAGTGTTTGGGATGAAGGAGGGAGGGAGGAGCAGATGAGTGTATGGGATGAAGGAGGGAGGGAGGAGCAGATGAGTGTATGGGATGAGGGAGGGAGGGAGGAGCAGATGAGTGTATTGGATGAAGGAGGGAGGGAGGAGCTGATGAGTGTATGGGAGGGGGGAGGGAGTAGCAGATGAGTGTTTGGGATGAAGGAGGGAGGGAGGGAGGAGCAGATAAGTGCATGGGATGAAGGAGGGAGGGAGGGAGGAGCAGATGAGTGTTTGGGATGAAGGAGGGAGGGAGGAGCAGATGAGTGTATGGGATGAAGGAGGGAGGGAGGAGCAGATGAGTGTATGGGATGAGGGAGGGAGGGAGGAGCAGATGAGTGTATGGGATGAAGGAGGGAGGGAGGAGCAGATGAGTGTATGGGAGGGGGGAGGGAGTAGCAGATGAGTGTTTGGGATGAAGGAGGGAGGGAGGGAGGAGCAGATGAGTGTTTGGGATGAGGGAGGGTGGGAGGAGCAGATGAGTGTATGGGATGAGGGAGGGAGGGAGGGAGGAGCAGATGAGTGTTTGGGATGAAGGAGGGGGGAGGGAGGGAGGAGCAGATGAGTGTATGGGATGAGGGAGGGAGGGAGGAGCAGATGAGTGTATGGGATGAGGGAGGGAGGGAGGAGCAGATGAGTGTTTGGGATGAAGGAGGGAGGGAGGCAAGAGATGTAGTGTGTAACATGAAAGTCTAGTCCTTTTAACTAAATGACAGTTACAAGATGCAAACACTTAAATTCTCTCCTCTCTCTTTACCCCCCTATCTCTCTCCTCCTCCCCCTCTCTACCCTCCCGCTCTTTTTATAGGTTTGTGAAGTCTGAGCTGGGCAGTCTAAACCCAGTCAACTGGACAGTGTCTGACGTGGTCAGTTACTTCACGTCAGCAGGGTTTCCAGAACAGGCCTTAGCCTTCAGGACTCAGGTGAGATGAGACAGACAGCAGGGTTTCCAGAACAGGCCTTCAGGACTCAGGTGAGATGAGACAGACAGCAGGGTTTCCAGAACAGGCCTTAGCCTTCAGGACTCAGGTGAGATGAGACAGACAGCAGGGTGTCCAGAACAGGCCTTCAGGACTCAGGTGAGATGAGACAGACAGCAGGGTGTCCGGAACAGGCCTTCAGGACTCAGGTGAGATGAGACAGACAGCAGGGTGTCCAGAACAGGCCTTCAGGACTCAGGTGAGATGAGACAGACAGCAGGTTTTCCAGAACAGGCCTTCAGGAGTCAGGTGAGATGAGACAGACAGCAGGGTTTCCAGAACAGGCCTTCAGGAGTCAGGTGAGATGAGACAGACAGCAGGGTTTCCAGAACAGGCCTTCAGGACTCAGGTGAGATGAGACAGACAGCAGGGTTTCCAGAACAGGCCTTCAGGACTCAGGTGAGATGAGACAGACTGCAGGGTCCAGAACAGGCCTTAGCCTTCTGGACTCAGGTGAGATGAGACAGACAGCAGGGTTTCCAGAACAGGCCTTAGCCTTCAGGACTCAGGTGAGATAAGACAGACAGCAGGGTTTCCAGAACAGACCTTCAGGAGTCAGGTGAGATGAGCCAGACAGCAGGGTGTCCAGAACAGGCCTTCAGGACTTAGGTGAGATGAGACAGACAGCAGGGTGTCCAGAACAGGCCTTAGCCTGCAGGACACGGGTGAGATGAGACAGACAGCAGGGTTTCCAGAACAGGCCTTCAGGACTCAGGTGAGATGAGACAGACAGCAGGGTTTCCAGAACAGGCCTTCAGGACTCAGGTGAGATGAGACAGACAGCAGGGTTTCCAGAACAGGCCTTCAGGACTCCGGTGAGATGAGACAGACAGCAGGGTGTCCAGAACAGGCCTTCAGGAGTCAGGTGAGATGAGACAGACAGCAGGGTTTCCAGAACAGGCCTTCAGGACTCAGGTGAGATGAGACAGACAGCAGGGTTTCCAGAACAGGCCTTCAGGACTCAGGTGAGATGAGACAGACTGCAGGGTTAAAGAACAGGCCTTAGCCTTCTGGACTCAGGTGAGATGAGACAGACAGCAGGGTTTCCAGAACAGGCCTTAGCCTTCAGGACTCAGGTGAGATAAGACAGACAGCAGGGTTTCCAGAACAGACCTTCAGGAGTCAGGTGAGATGAGCCAGACAGCAGGGTGTCCAGAACAGGCCTTCAGGACTCAGGTGAGATGAGACAGACAGCAGAGTTTCCAGAACAGGCCTTCAGGACTCAGGTGAGATGAGACAGACAGCAGGGTGTCCAGAACAGGCCTTAGCCTGCAGGACACGGGTGAGATGAGACAGACAGCAGGGTTTCCAGAACAGGCCTTCAGGACTCAGGTGAGATGAGACAGACAGCAGGGTGTCCAGAACAGGCCTTAGCCTGCAGGACACGGGTGAGATGAGACAGGCAGCAGGGTTTCCAGAACAGACCTTCAGGAGTCAGGTGAGATGAGACAGACAGCAGGGTTTCCAGAACAGGCCTTCAGGACTCAGGTGAGATAAGACAGACAGCAGGGTTTCCAGAACAGACCTTCAGGAGTCAGGTGAGATGAGCCAGACAGCAGGGTGTCCAGAACAGGCCTTCAGGACTTAGGTGAGATGAGACAGACAGCAGGGTGTCCAGAACAGGCCTTAGCCTGCAGGACTCAGGTGAGATGAGACAGACAGCAGGGTTTCCAGAACAGGCCTTCAGGACTCAGGTGAGATGAGACAGACAGCAGGGTTTCCAGAACAGGCCTTCAGGACTCAGGTGAGATGAGACAGACAGCAGGGTTTCCAGAACAGGCCTTCAGGACTCCGGTGAGATGAGACAGACAGCAGGGTGTCCAGAACAGGCCTTCAGGAGTCAGGTGAGATGAGACAGACAGCAGGGTTTCCAGAACAGGCCTTCAGGACTCAGGTGAGATGAGACAGACAGCAGGGTTTCCAGAACAGGCCTTCAGGACTCAGGTGAGATGAGACAGACTGCAGGGTTAAAGAACAGGCCTTAGCCTTCTGGACTCAGGTGAGATGAGACAGACAGCAGGGTTTCCAGAACAGACCTTCAGGAGTCAGGTGAGATGAGCCAGACAGCAGGGTGTCCAGAACAGGCCTTCAGGACTCAGGTGAGATGAGACAGACAGCAGGGTTTCCAGAACAGGCCTTCAGGACTCAGGTGAGATGAGACAGACAGCAGGGTGTCCAGAACAGGCCTTAGCCTGCAGGACTCAGGTGAGATGAGACAGACAGCAGGGTTTCCAGAACAGGCCTTCAGGACTCAGGTGAGATGAGACAGACAGCAGGGTTTCCAGAACAGGCCTTCAGGACTCAGGTGAGATGAGACAGACAGCAGGGTTTCCAGAACAGGCCTTCAGGACTCCGGTGAGATGAGACAGACAGCAGGGTGTCCAGAACAGGCCTTCAGGACTCAGGTGAGATGAGACAGACAGCAGGGTTTCCAGAACAGGCCTTCAGGACTCAGGTGAGATGAGACAGACAGCAGGTTGTCCAGAACAGGCCTTAGCCTGCAGGACACGGGTGAGATGAGACAGACAGCAGGGTTTCCAGAACAGGCCTTCAGGACTCAGGTGAGATGAGACAGACAGCAGGGTTTGCAGAACAGACCTTCAGGACTCAGATGAGATGAGACAGACAGCAGGGTGTCAAGAACAGGCCTTAGCCTGCAGGACTCAGGTGAGATGAGACAGACAGGAGGGTTTCCAGAACAGGCCTTCGCCTTCAGGACTCAGGTGAGATGAGACATACAGCAGGGTTTCCAGAACAGGCCTTCAGGACTCAGGTGAGATGAGACAGACAGCAGGGTTTCCAGAACAGGCCTTCAGGACTCAGGTGAGATGAGACAGACAGCAGGGTGTCCAGAACAGGCCTTCAGGACTCAGGTGAGATGAGACAGACAGCAGGGTTTCCAGAACAGGTCTTCAGGACTCAGGTGAGATGAGACAGACAGCAGGGTTTCCAGAATAGGCCTTCAGGACTCAGGTGAGATGAGACAGACAGCAGGGTGTCCAGAACAGGCCTTAGCCTTCAGATCACCAGGGAGCATCAGAGATCTAGCTACCACACCTGACAACCCTTTAGCAGTGCGACATAGCTGTAGTTACTGTGTAGTTACTCTATTGGGTAACTACTATGTGTCTTATCTAGAATTACTTACTATGTAACTACTCCATGTACCTACTATATTATAGCTTTGTAACTAAATATATTCCGTCTCTGTCTCTCTCTGTCGCTCTCTCTCCACCCAATCAGGAGATAGATGGGAAGTCCCTCCTCCTGATGCAGCGTAATGATGTCCTGACAGGCCTGTCAATCAGGCTAGGCCCCGCCCTGAAGATCTATGAGCGCCATGTGAAGGTTCTGCAGAGAACACACTTTGAAGAGGACGACTGATGACTCTACCTGGAGAGACACACACACACACTCCTCCTCTCTCAGCTTTAACTAAGGAACATTCCAATCCCCAAACCCTGACTCCTGAACTCTAAACTGACCAACTCTCTCCAGGCCCCAACTCTCCTCTCCTCCTTCATCCAGCTCTCCTCTCACATCCCCCTCTCCTGGACTCAACTCTCCTCTCCTTCATCCAGCTCTCCTCTCACATCCCCCTCTCCAGGCCCCAACTCTCCTCTCCTCCTTCATCCAGCTCTCCTCTCACATCCCCCTCTCCAGGCCCCAACTCTCCTCTCCTCCTTCATCCAGCTCTCCTCTCACATCCCACTCTCCTGGACTCAACTCTCCTCTCCTCCTTCATCCAGCTCTCCTCTCACATCCCCCTCTCCTGGCCCCAACTCTCCTCTCCTCATTCATCCAGCTCTCCTCTCACATCCCTCTCTCCTGGACTCAACTCTCCTCTCCTCCTTCATCCAGCTCTCCTCTCACATCCCCCTCTCCAGGCCCCAACTCTCCTCTCCTCCTTCATCCAGCTCTCCTCTCACATCCCCCTCTCCTGGCCCCAACTCTCCTCTCCTCCTTCATCCAGCTCTCCTCTCACATCCCCCTCTCCTGGACTCGTTTCCCCTCTCCTTCTTCATCCAGCTCTCCTCTCACATCCCCCTCTCCTGGACTCGTTTCCCCTCTCCTCCTTCATCCAGCTCTCCTCTCACATCCCCTCTCCTGGCCCCAACTCTCCTCTCCTCCTTCATCCAGCTCTCCTCTCACATCCCCCTCTCCTGGACTCAACTCTCCTCTCCTCCTTCATCCAGCTCTCCTCTCACATCCCCCTCTCCTGGCCCCAACTCTCCTCTCCTCATTCATCCAGCTCTCCTCTCACATCCCCCTCTCCTGGACTCGTTTCCCCTCTCCTCCTTCATCCAGCTCTCCTCTCACATCCCCCTCTCCTGGCCCCAACTCTCCTCTCCTCCTTCATCCAGCTCTCCTCTCACATCCCCCTCTCCTGGCCCCAACTCTCCTCTCCTCCTTCATCCAGCTCTCCTCTCACATCCCCCTCTCCTGGACTCGTTTCCCCTCTCCTCCTTCATCCAGCTCTCCTCTCACATCCCCCTCTCCAGGCCCCAACTCTCCTCTCCTCCTTCATCCAGCTCTCCTCTCACATCCCCCTCTCCTGGACTCGTTTCCCCTCTCCTCCTTCATCCAGCTCTCCTCTCACATCCCCCTCTCCAGGCCCCAACTCTCCTCTCCTCCTTCATCCAGCTCTCCTCTCACATCCCTCTCTCCAGGCCCCAACTCTCCTCTCCTCCTTCATCCAGCTCTCCTCTCACATCCCCCTCTCCAGGCCCCAACTCTCCTCTCCTCCTTCATCCAGCTCTCCTCTCACATCCCCCTCTCCTGGACTCAACTCTCCTCTCCTCCTTCATCCAGCTCTCCTCTCACATCCCCCTCTCCTGGACTCAACTCTCCTCTCCTCCTTCATCCAGCTCTCCTCTCACATCCCCCTCTCCTGGCCCCAACTCTCCTCTCCTCCTTCATCCAGCTCTCCTCTCACATCCCCCTATCCTGGACTCAACTCTTTGGGAGAGAACACACAGAGAGAGAGAGAGAGAGAGAGGGGGAGAGAGAAGACAATGGAATAGAGAATCCTTGGATTTTATACTTGATGATGTTTTGACGGACAGACCACCAAACAGAGACGAAGAAGAAATAAGGAAATAGGGAAAGAGAAGAAGAGAAGATGTTGCTATTGAATGTGTTTAACAGGCTTTGGTCTGGCATGTGTTTATTTGAAGTTCTGCTTTGACCTTTGAACCTTTTTGAAGGACATTAGCCGCTGCTTTAGACTCCTGAACAATCAACCAATCACCTGAACATTGGCTACATTCCACTTCTCTTGAAGTGATCACATGTACCCCCTGGTGGATTTAAAAGGCATGGAATGGTTACAGTATATGGTGGCCATTGTGTCCACCTGGCTGAAGGGATCCTCCTCACTCAGATCACAGATCCAGGATCAGCTTATCCTCCCCATATCCAATCGGGGTTTTACACGCAAAACTGATCATAGATCAGTGTCTAAAGACAACTACATAACTGGTCTTTTAATTGTTCCTTTTGATTGTTTAAGGAAAACTTCATCCTCCTCTGAGGCTGTGTCCCAACTGGCACCCTGTTTCTTTTATAGTGCACTGCTTTTGAGCAGGGCCCCGAGGACTTCGTGCACTGCTTTTGACCAGGGCCCCGAGGGCTTTGTGCACTACTTTTGACCAGGGCCCGAGGGCATGGTGCACTGCTTTTGACCAGGGCCCCGAGGGCTTTGTGCACTGCTTTTGACCAGGGCCCCGAGGGCTTTGTGCACTGCTTTTGACCAGGGCCCCGAGGGCATGGTGCACTGCTTTTGACCAGGGCCCCAAGGGCTTTGTGCACTGCTTTTGACCAGGGCCTATTGGACTCAGTGCACGGCCCTGGTCTAATGTAGTGCACTAGGAATAGGGTGCATTTGGGACGCAGACCGAGTCACCTACTAGGATGCAGGGCAGTGTTCAGGAGTGTCGACAGTGAGCAGCACCTGTGTAACCTCACAGACAGGAAGTCAGTGAGCAGAACCTGCGTAACCTCATAGACAGGAAGACAGTGAGCAGCACCTGCTTAACCTCAGAGACAGGAAGACAGTGAGCAGCACCTGCGTAACCTCACAGACAGGAGACAGTGAGCAGCACCTGCGTAACCTCACAGACAGGAAGACAGTGAGCAGCACCTGCTTAACCTCACAGACAGGAAGACAGTGAGCAGCACCTGCGTAACCTCACAGACAGGAAGACAGTGAGCAGCACCTGCGTAACCTCAGAGACAGGAAGACAGTGAGCAGCACCTGCGTAACCTCACAGACAGGCACAGACGCGTGAGCAGCACCTGCGTAACCTCACAGACAGGAAGACGGTGAGCAGCACCTGCGTAACCTCACAGACAGGAAGACAGTGAGCAGCACCTGCGTAACCTCACAGACAGGAAGACAGTGTTCAGGAGTGTCGACAGTGAGCAGCACCTGCGTAACCTCACAGACAGGAAGACAGTGAGCAGCACCTGCGTAACCTCACAGACAGGAAGACGGTGAGCAGCACCTGCGTAACCTCACAGACAGGAAGACAGTGTTCAACGTGCTTCATTCAGAACAACCTTTGGTCCGACAGAAAACAACATTCATTCAAACCATTATGCAACCTCTCTGTTGGAGTTAGAGGCTGGGGATGATGTTGACAGTGGAACACTTTGTAACCTCCAGACTAAACTGTTATTGTTAGCAGGTCTATGTATTTTTGTAACACTGTCTATGGGTTGTTTAGAACAAACAGTGGACCTCTAAGATGATAGAGGGAGAGGGAGACACGGGACCAGAACAGGACAGTTTTTTGTGTCAGTGTTTTTTTGGGGAAATGTAAAGGATACATTTTATACAAAAGTGAAGCCGCTTCAAATACCCAAAACCCCTTGTCCCCTGAGCCTTCCCAATCCCAAACATATACCCAGCCCTGCCCAGCCTCTACCCTCACTTCACCTGGTCTAACCTATTCATGACAGGATATACCCAGCCCTGCCCAGCCTCTACCCTCACTTCACCTGGTCTAACCTATTCATGACAGGATATACCCAGCCCTGTCCAGCCTCTACCCTCGCTTCACCTGGTCTAACCTATTCATGACAGGATATACCCAGCCCTGTCCAGCCTCTACCCTCACTTCACCTGGTCTAACCTATTCATGACAGGATATACCCAGCCCTGTCCAGCCTCTACCCTCGCTTCACCTGGTCTAACCTATTCATGACAGGATATACCCAGCCCTGTCCAGCCTCTACCCTCACTTCACCTGGTCTAACCTATTCATGACAGGATATACCCAGCCCTGTCCAGCCTCTACCCTCGCTTCACCTGGTCTAACCTATTCATGACAGGATATACCCAGCCCTGTCCAGCCTCTACCCTCACTTCACCTGGTCTAACCTATTCATGACAGGATATACCCAGCCCTGTCCAGCCTCTACCCTCACTTCACCTGGTCTAACCTATTCATGACAGGATATACCCAGCCCTGTCCAGTCTCTACCCTCGCTTCACCTGGTCTAACCTATTCATGACAGGATATACCCAGCCCTGCCCAGCCTCTACCCTCACTTCACCTGGTCTAACCTATTCATGACAGGATATACCCAGCCCTGTCCAGCCTCTACCCTCGCTTCACCTGGTCTAACCTATTCATGACAGGATATACCCAGCCCTGCCCAGCCTCTACCCTCACTTCACCTGGTCTAACCTATTCATGACAGGATATACCCAGCCCTGTCCAGCCTCTACCCTCGCTTCACCTGGTCTAACCTATTCATGACAGGATATACCCAGCCCTGTCCAGTCTCTACCCTCGCTTCACCTGGTCTAACCTATTCATGACAGGTCTGGTCTAACCTATTCATGACAGGTCTGGTCTAACCTATTCATGACAGGTCTGGTCTAACCTATTCCTGACAGGTCTGGTCTAACCTATTCATGACAGGATATACCCAGCCCTGTCCAGCCTCTACCCTCGCTTCACCTGGTCTAACCTATTCATGACAGGATATACCCAGCCCTGTCCAGTCTCTACCCTCACTTCACCTGGTCTAACCTATTCATGACAGGATATACCCAGCCCTGCCCAGCCTCTACCCTCACTTCACCTGGTCTAACCTATTCATGACAGGATATACCCAGCCCTGCCCAGCCTCTACCCTCACTTCACCTGGTCTAACCTATTCATGACAGGATATACCCAGCCCTGCCCAGCCTCTACCCTCACTTCACCTGGTCTAACCTATTCATGACAGGATATACCCAGCCCTGCCCAGCCTCTACCCTCACTTCACCTGGTCTAACCTATTCATGACAGGATATACCCAGCCCTGTCCAGTCTCTACCCTCGCTTCACCTGGTCTAACCTATTCATGACAGGTCTGGTCTAACCTATTCATGACAGGTCTGGTCTAACCTATTCATGACAGGTCTGGTCTAACCTATTCATGACAGGTCTGGTCTAACCTATTCATGACAGGTCTGGTCTAACCTATTCCTGACAGGTCTGGTCTAACCTATTCATGACAGGTCTGGTCTAACCTATTCATGACAGGTCTGGTCTAACCTATTCCTGACAGGTCTGGTCTAACCTATTCCTGACAGATCTGGTCTAACCTATTCCTGACAGGTCTGGTCTAACCTATTCATGACAGGTCTGGTCTAACCTATTCCTGACAGATCTGGTCTAACCTATTCATGACAGGTCTGGTCTAACCTATTCATGACAGGTCTGGTCTAACCTATTCCTGACAGGTCTGGTCTAACCTATTCCTGACAGATCTGGTCTAACCTATTCCTGACAGGTCTGGTCTAACCTATTCATGACAGGTCTGGTCTAACCTATTCATGACAGGTCTGGTCTAACCTATTCATGACAGGTCTGGTCTAACCTATTCCTGACAGGTCTGGTCTAACCTATTCCTGACAGATCTGGTCTAACCTATTCCTGACAGGTCTGGTCTAACCTATTCCTGACAGGTCTGGTCTAACCTATTCCTGACAGATCTGGTCTAACCTATTCCTGACAGGTCTGGTCTAACCTATTCATGACAGGTCTGGTCTAACCTATTCATGACAGGCCTGGTCTAACCTATTCATGACAGGTTTGGGTAAATAACAGGAGAAATGTGATAACTAAAACACCAGAGAACTGGGGAAAAAATAGGAGTCAACATCATAAACTGACTGACATACAATGAGTGTACAAAACATTAAGAACACCTTCCTAATATTGACTTGCACCCCTTTTGCCCTCAGAACAGCCTCAATTTGTCGGGGTATGGACTCTACAACGTGTTGAAAGTGTTCCACAGGGATGCAGTTGTGTCAAGTCGGCTGGATGTCCTTTGGTTGGTTAACCATTCTTGATACACACGGGAAACTGTTGAGCGTGAAAAACCCAGCAGCGTTGCAGTTCTTGACACAACGGTGCGCCCGGCACCTACTGCCATACCCCCTACCATACCCACTACCATACCCTGTTCAAAGACACATTTTTCTTGCCCACTCACCCTCTGAATGTCCCACATACACGATCCATGTCTCAATTGTCTCAAGTCTTAAAAATCCTTCTTTAACCACTGATTGAAATGGATTTAACAAGTGACATCAATAAGGGATAATAGCTTTCACCTGGTCAGTCTAGGGGCGGCAGGTAGGCTAGTGGTTAGAGCGTTGGACTAGTAACCAAAAGGTTGCAAGATCAAATCCCAGAGCTGACAAGGTGAAAATCTGGCGTCCTGTTCCTAGGCCGTCATTGAAAATAAGAATTTGTTCTTAACTGACTTGCCTAGTAAAATAAATGTCATGGAAAGAACAGGTGTTCATAATGTTTTGTACACTCAGTGTATATGTAAATAAATGAAATGTAAACACACATTGAAATGAATTGCAAACCCATTGAAGTGAATGTAATGTATTTCAATACAGGGTATTACATCTGTAAAAACTAATCAATCACTCACCACCAGCATTTACTACAGGACTGAGTTCACGTCTCCGTGTTTCACAGCTGTGTTGTGATTGGATACGTTTTGCAGTTCTAGGCTCTCATTGGATGATTTTGCTAGTTGTGGGCTTTCATCTCACTCTGTGTCACTTGTTCTCATTGAGTTATTTGTTGTAAATGGTCGCCAGCTGTTACTGTGTTAGAATGTCCTATTAGGTCTCTGTTCTGTCTGTCACTCTGTCAGACTGTCCTAGCAGGTCTCTGTTCTGACTGTCACTCTGTCAGACTGTCCTAGCAGGTCTCTGTTCTATCTGTCACTGTGTCAGACTGTCCTAGCAGGTCTCTGTTCTGACTGTCCTAGCAGGTCTCTGTTCTGACTGTCCTAGCAGGTCTCTGTTCTGACTGTCCTAGCAGGACTCTGTTCTGACTGTCCTAGCAGGACTCTGTTCTGACTGTCCTAGCAGGTCTCTGTTCTGACTGTCCTAGCAGGACTCTGTTCTGACTGTCCTAGCAGGACTCTGTTCTGACTGTCCTAGCAGGACTCTGTTCTGACTGTCCTAGCAGGACTCTGTTCTGACTGTCCTAGCAGGTCTCTGTTCTGACTGTCCTAGCAGGACTCTGTTCTGACTGTCCTAGCAGGACTGTTCTGTCTGTCCTAGCAGGTCTCTGTTCTGACTGTCCTAGCAGGACTGTTCTGTCTGTCCTAGCAGGTCTCTGTTCTGACTGTCCTAGCAGGTCTCTGTTCTGACTGTCCTAGCAGGTCTCTGTTCTGACTGTCCTAGCAGGTCTCTGTTCTGACTGTCCTAGCAGGTCTCTGTTCTGACTGTCCTAGCAGGTCTCTGTTCTGACTGTCCTAGCAGGTCTCTGTTCTGACTGTCCTAGCAGGACTCTGTTCTGACTGTCCTAGCAGGACTCTGTTCTGACTGTCACTGTGTCAGACTGTTCTAGCAGGTCTCTGTTCTGACTGTCACTGTGTCAGACTGTCCTAGCAGGTCTCTGTTCTGACTGTCCTAGCAGGTCTCTGTTCTGACTGTCCTAGCAGGTCTCTGTTCTGACTGTCCTAGCAGGTCTCTGTTTTGACTGTCACTGTGTCAGACTGTCCTAGCAGGACTCTGTTCTGACTGTCCTAGCAGGACTCTGTTCTGACTGTCCTAGCAGGTCTCTGTTCTGACTGTCCTAGCAGGACTCTGTTCTGACTGTCCTAGCAGGTCTCTGTTCTGACTGTCCTAGCAGGTCTCTGTTCTGACTGTCCTAGCAGGACTCTGTTCTGACTGTCCTAGCAGGACTCTGTTCTGACTGTCCTAGCAGGTCTCTGTTCTGACTGTCCTAGCAGGACTCTGTTCTGACTGTCCTAGCAGGTCTCTGTTCTGACTGTCCTAGCAGGACTCTGTTCTGACTGTCCTAGCAGGTCTCTGTTCTGACTGTCCTAGCAGGTCTCTGTTCTGACTGTCCTAGCAGGACTCTGTTCTGACTGTCCTAGCAGGTCTCTGTTCTGACTGTCCTAGCAGGACTCTGTTCTGACTGTCCTAGCAGGTCTCTGTTCTGACTGTCCTAGCAGGTCTCTGTTCTGACTGTCCTAGCAGGTCTCTGTTCTGACTGTCCTAGCAGGTCTCTGTTCTGACTGTCCTAGCAGGTCTCTGTTCTGACTGTCCTAGCAGGTCTCTGTTCTGACTGTCCTAGCAGGTCTCTGTTCTGACTGTCCTAGCAGGTCTCCACAGCATTCTGGGAGTACTGTTCTGTCTGTAAAGTGAAATCCCCTGGTTGCTCGTTTTATGTTTTCTATTGTAAACAATGAGATGCTTTTGGAATAAAAGTCTAAAGCAAAACATTCCAGTTACCGCTGTGTGCGACTCTGTACCGCTGTGTGTCACTCTGTACCGCTGTGTGTCACTCTGTACCGCTGTTTGTCACTCTGTACCGCTGTGTGCGACTCTGTACCGCTGTGTGTCACTCTGTACCGCTGTGTGTCACTCTGTACCGCTGTTTGTCACTCTGTACCGCTGTGTGCGACTCTGTACCGCTGTTTGTCACTCTGTACCGCTGTGTGCGACTCTGTACCGCTGTTTGTCACTCTGTACTGCTGTGTGCCACTCTGTACCGCTGTGTGTGACTCTGTACCGCTGTGTGTGACTCTGTACCGCTGTGTGCCACTCTGTACCGCTGTGTGTCACTCTGTACCGCTGTGTGTGACTCTGTACCGCTGCGTGTCACTCTGTACCGCTGTGTGTGACTCTGTACCGCTGTGTGTCACTCTGTACCGCTGTGTGTGACTCTGTACCGCTGTGTGTCACTCTGTACCGCTGTGTGTCACTCTGTACTGCTGTGTGTCACTCTGTACCGCTGTGTGTCACTCTGTACCGCTGTGTGTCACTCTGTACCGCTGTGTGTCACTCTGTACCGCTGTGTGTCACTCTGTACCGCTGTGTGTCACTCTGTACCGCTGTGTGTCACTCTGTACCGCTGTGTGTGACTCAGTACCGCTGTGTGTGAATGTCTTGACTCTGCTGCCGGTCGCACATCTAAATCTGTCCATTATACCATATCAGAACATGGTACAAAACTGTCCATTACCAATATCAGAACATGGTACAAAACTGTCCATTACCAATATCAGAACATGGTACGAAACTGTCCATTACCAATATCAGAACATGGTACGAAACTGTTCATTACCAATATCAGAACATGGTACAAAACTGTCCATTACCAATATCAGAACATGGTACGAAACTGTCCATTACCAATATCAGAACATGGTACGAAACTGTTCATTACCAATATCAGAACATGGTACAAAACTGTCCATTACCAATATCAGAACATGGTACGAAACTGTCCATTACCAATATCAGAACATGGTACGAAACTGTCCATTACCAATATCAGAACATGGTACGAAACTGTCCATTACCAATATCAGAACATGGTACGAAACTGTCCATTACCAATATCAGAACATGGTACGAAACTGTCCATTACCAATATCAGAACATGGTACGAAACTGTCCATTACCAATATCAGAACATGGTACGAAACTGTCCATTACCAATATCAGAACATGGTACGAAACTGTCCATTACCAATATCAGAACATGGTACGAAACTGTCCATTACCAATATCAGAACATGGTACGAAACTGTCCATTACCAATATCAGAACATGGTACGAAACTGTCCATTACCAATATCAGAACATGGTACGAAACTGTCCATTACCAATATCAGAACATGGTACGAAACTGTCTATTACCAATATCAGAACATGGTACGAAACTGTCCATTACCAATATCAGAACATGGTGTGTGTGTGTGTGTGTGTGTGTGTGTGTGTGTGTGTGTGTGGTGTGTGTGTGTGTGTGTGTGTGTGTGTGTGTGTGTGTGTGTGTGTGTGTGTGTGTGTGTGTGTGGTGTTAGGGAGTAACAGGGGGAGTGTCTGTCCGGGAGGAGAGGAGGGTGGGGGTATATGACATGATATCTGTTCTGCACTGGGCCACTTTCCAGAGTATGTGAAGGGTGGGGGAGGAGGTGGGACGAGGAGGGAGGGAGGAGAGACGCTCAACAAGGGGAGGGAGGCATTGAGAGGGACTTTCCCTAGACAGACCTGACCCCAGCCACTGAGAACACCGTCTGCAGAGAGAGAAGACCAAACTACTGAGCTCTACCTCAGAGATATACAGGAGAGACCAGAACTAAAGACTCAGGACTAGACCCAGGACCCAACATCCAACACCTAAGACCTAAGACTCTTTAACTAGGCCCAGGACTCCGACCCAAACCCAACATCCAAACCCAGAACCAGGGAGAGACCAGGGTACGCTGACCCATAAAGGATCTAGGAGCAGGTTCTGTTACACAGGAACTCACCATACCCAGCCATGCCTGCCTCTGGAGGGACAGAGTGAGTACTACAACAGTGTTATAACTAGCTTAACTAAATCACCAGGGTAACAGTGTTATAACTAGCTTAACTAAATCACCAGGGTAACAGAGTGAGTACTACAACAGTGTTATAACTAGCTTAACTAAATCACCAGGGTAACAGTGTTATAACTAGCTTAACTAAATCACCATGGTAACAGTGTTATAACTAGCTTAACTAAATCACCAGGGTAACAGTGTTATAACTAGCTTAACTAAATCACCAGGGTAACAGAGTGAGTACTACAACAGTGTTATAACTAGCTTAACTAAATCACCAGGGTAACAGTGTTATAACTAGCTTAACTAAATCACCAGGGTAACAGTGTTATAACTAGCTTAACTAAATCACCAGGGTAACAGTGTTATAACTAGCTTAACTAAATCACCAGGGTAACAGTGTTATAACTAGCTTAACTAAATCACCAGGGTAACAGTGTTATAACTAGCTTAACTAAATCACCAGGGTAACATTCATTATGCATCAAACGGACTGGGACTACTACTCACGTTTGTTTATCATTTCAAAATGTTTTGCTAAGTTGTGCACTAATGACTATGACCCAAGTTTCCATTCTGCACTTTGTCTTATTATATCCATGAAGCAATAAGGGCTGAGATGAGGCCAGGAGAGGTCTGTCCTCTACTCTTTGTAAACAGAGCTGTAGACGGGGCTAAATTCAGATCATCGTCACATGGAGAAACAGGAGCTATGTGGGACAAGTGTGTGTGTGTGACTGTGTGACTCTGTGTGTGTGTGTGATTGTGTGTGTGTGTGTAACTGTATGTGTGTTGGCAGTCCTAAGGGGGAGGATTTCTCCACTGCTATCCTGAAGCAGAAACACAGACCCAACAGACTGGTGGTGGATGAAGCCCACAATGAAGACAACAGCATCGTCAGCCTCTCACAGGTGTGTGTGTGTTACCAGTCTCAGGGGTGTGTGTGTTGCCAGTCTCAGGGGTGTGTGTGTTACCAGTCTCAGGGGTGTGTGTGTGTTGCCAGTCTCAGGGGTGTGTGTGTTACCAGTCTCAGGGGTGTGTGTGTGTTGCCAGTCTCAGGGGTGTGTGTGTTACCAGTCTCAGGGGTGTGTGTGTGTTGCCAGTCTCAGGGGTGTGTGTGTTACCAGTCTCAGGGGTGTGTGTGTTACCAGTCTCAGGGGTGTGTGTGTGTTGCCAGTCTCAGGGGTGTGTGTGTGTTGCCAGTCTCAGGGGTGTGTGTGTGTTGCCAGTCTCAGGGGTGTGTGTGTGTTGCCAGTCTCAGGGGTGTGTGTGTTACCAGTCTCAGGGGTGTGTGTGTTACCAGTCTCAGGGATGTGTGTGTTACCAGTCTCAGGTGTGTGTGTTACCAGTCTCAGGGGTGTGTGTGTTACCAGTCTCAGGGGTGTGTGTGTTACCAGTCTCAGGGGTGTGTGTGTTACCAGTCTCAGGTGTGTGTGTTACCAGTCTCAGGTGTGTGTGTTACCAGTCTCAGGGGTGTGTGTGTTACCAGTCTCAGGGGTGTGTGTTACCAGTCTCAGGGGTGTGTGTGTTACCAGTCTCAGGTGTGTGTGTTACCAGTCTCAGGTGTGTGTGTTACCAGTCTCAGGTGTGTGTGTTACCAGTCTCAGGGGTGTGTGTTACCAGTCTCAGGTGTGTGTGTTACCAGTCTCAGGTGTGTGTGTTACCAGTCTCAGGGGTGTGTGTGTTACCAGTCTCAGGTGTGTGTGTTACCAGTCTCAGGGGTGTGTGTGTTACCAGTCTCAGGGGTGTGTGTGTTACCAGTCTCAGGTGTGTGTGTTACCAGTCTCAGGTGTGTGTGTTACCAGTCTCAGGTGTGTGTGTTGCCAGTCTCAGGTGTGTGTGTGTTACCAGTCTCAGGTGTGTGTGTTGCCAGTCTCAGGTGTGTTTGTTGCCAGTCTCAGGTGTGTGTGTTACCAGTCTCAGGTGTGTGTGTTGAAAGCTGAAATATCTTGAGTCAATATGTATTTAACCCCTTTGTTATGACAAGCCTAAATAAGTTCAGGAGTACAAATGTGCTTAACAAGTCACTCAATAAGTTACATGGACTTAACATGATTTTTGAATGACTACCTCACCCCACACATACTATTATCCGTAAGGTCCCTCAGTCGAGCAGTGAATTTCAAACACAGAATCAACCACAAAGACCAGGGAGGTTTTCCAATACCTTGCAAAGAAGAGCACATATTGGTAGATGGGTAAGCATTTCAAAAATCCAACATTGAAAGTCCCTTTGAGCATGGTGAAGTTATTAATTACACTTTGGATGGTGTATCAATACAGCCAGTCACTACAAAGATGCAGGAATCCTTCCTAAGTCAGTTGCCGGAGAGGACGGAAACCGCTCAGGGTTTTTCACCATGAGGCTAATGGTGACTTTAAAACAGTTAGAGTTTAATGGCTGTGATAGGAGAAAACTGAGGATGGATCAACAACATTTTAGTTACTCCACAATACTAATATAATTGACAGAGTCAAAAGAAGCAAGCCTGTACAGAATAAAAAAGATTCCAAAACATGCATTCTGTTTGCAACAAAGCACTGAAGTAATACTGCCAAATATGTGGCAAAGCAATTCACTTTTTGTCCTGAATACAAGGTGTTATGTTACACAACACATCACTGAGTACCACTCTCCATATTTTCAAGCATAGTGGTGACTGCATCATGTTATGGGTATGCTTGTAATCATTAAGGACTGGAGAATTTTTCAGGATAAAAAAGAAATGGAATGGAGCAAAGCACAGGCAAAATCCTAGAGGAAAACCTGATTCAACCTGCTTTCCACCAGACACTGGGACATTAATTAACCTTTCAGCAGGACAATAACCTAAAACACAAGGCCAAATCTACACTGCAGTTGCTTACCAAGAGTGGCAGAGTTACAATTTTGATTTAAATATCATTGAAAATATATGGCAAGACCTGAAAATGGTTTTGGTTTTGGTCTAGCAATGATCAACAACCAATTTGACAGAGCTTGAAGAATTTTGAAAAGAATAATGTGCAAATGTTGCACAATACAGGTGTGCAAAGCTCGTAGAGACTTACCCCGAAAGACTCACATCTGTAATCGCTGCCAAAGGTGCTTCTACAAAGTATTGACTCAGGGGTGTGAATACTTCAGAAAATTTGATATTTCTGTATTTAATTTTCAATAAATTTGCAAACATTTCACCTTTTTTTTGTCATAATGGGGTATTGTGTGTAGATGGGTGAGAAAAAAAAGCAATTTAATCCATTTTGAATTCAGGCTGCAACACAACAAAGTGTAAGTCAAGGCACTGTACCTCCAGTCTCGAACGTGTGTATTACTTCCTGTGTCTCCAGTCTCGAGCGTGTGTATTACTTCCTGTGTCTCCAGTCTCGAGCGTGTGTATTACTTCCTGTGTCTCCAGTCTCGAGCGTGTGTATTACTTCCTGTGTCTCCCAGGCGAAGACAGAGGAGCTGCAGTTGTTCCGTGGCGACACAGTGGTCCTGCGGGGGAGGAAGCGTCGTGAGACGGTGTGTATCGTGTTGACAGACGACACCTGTCCAGACGAACGCGTCCGCATGAACCGCGTCACACGCAACAACCTGAGGGTACGCCTCGGTGATGTCATCAGGTAGGCTACTGTACTGATCACCTGTGTGATGTCATCAGGTAGACTTCTGATTAGAGATATACAATTCCGGTAAGTTTTCCAAAAATTCCCAGGTTTTCCAGCTATCCTGGTCGGAGGATTCCAGAAAGGTTCTAACCAGGATTTCTGGGAAATTTGGGAAAATGCCTGTGTGCTAACTCTATATCGATGCAGGTAGGTAGCCTAGCAGTTAAGAGCGATTGGCTTTTAACCGACAGGTCGCTGGTCCGAATCCCCGAGATGACTAGGTGAAAAATCTGTCTAAAAAAATCACATTGAATGTTGATGTGTCCTTGAGCAAGGCACTTCACCCTGATTTCTCCTGGAAGTCACTCTGGATAAGAGCGTCTGCTAAATGACTAAAAAGTAAAATGTCTGATTACTCTGAACCGGATTACATTTCCATTTTAGTCAGTCACAAATTGAGCCTATTTTTGGCCTAAAAAGCACTTTCAATTAAGATTTTCTGTGTCTCTGTGCATGTGTGTGTGTCTAGTGTCCATGCATGCCCAGATGTGAAGTACGGCGTGCGTATCCATGTCCTGCCGATAGATGACACCATCGAAGGGTTAACGGGAAACCTGTTCGACGTCTTCCTGAAACCCTATTTCTTGGAAGCCTATCGGCCTGTACACAAAGGTACACATAACTGTTGTACAAAAAGGTAGACTGACCCTACTGGCCCTTACACAGAGGTACTCATAACTGTTGTACAAAAAGGTAGACTGACCCTACTGGCCCTTACACAGAGGTACTCATAACCTTTGTCAATGAATTGTTTATATAACGTACAACTTATTATAAAACTTCTGACATTCCATCAAGTGGTTATAACTTTTTCTAACATTTCTGACATTCTATAAACTGGTAACACGACATGTAGTCCTACAGCTGATAATAACTTGACACAACACTGTAATTCTACTATAAGATCACTATTTGTAAGAAGCTGTTTAGTTGTTGAGTAACTGTCATCATTGTTGTGTTGCTAGGCGACATCTTCCTTGTGCGAGGGGGCATGCGGGCAGTGGAGTTCAAGGTGGTGGAGACAGACCCCGCCCCCCACTGCATTGTCGCCCCGGATACCGTCATCCACTGCGAGGGACAGCCAATCAACAGAGAGGTCTCTGTGTAAAATGACACTTTTTATTGAATTGGGCCAAAACAAACTCTACAACAGGGGAGTCCAACTCATTCCATGGAGGGACCAGTGTCGGCTGTTTTTTTTGTCTTTTCCCAACTTGTGTCCATTTAAGACCTGGACAACCAGGTGATGAAAGATCCTAACTAATTCATTACAAGCACAAGGGATGAAGTACAAGGGGGGGGGGGGGGGGGGGGGGGGGAGAACCTACAGGCAGAGACACACTGCTCTAAAATTTTGCTAACATTTCCCAAGCTGAAAGTCTGACTGAATGATTGACAGCATGTTGTACCTGTGAGGGTCTCATATTGTCTTCCCCCTGCCTCTGATAGGACGAGGAGGAGAGTCTGAATGACGTAGGCTATGATGACATTGGAGGTTGTCGTAAACAGTTAGCTCAAATCAAAGAAATGGTGGAGCTTCCCCTCAGACATCCTGGACTCTTCAAGGCTATAGGAGTCAAGGTGATCTATCTATTCATCCATCCCTCTATTTATACCTCTATCTATCCGTCCATCCCTCCATCTGTCCGTCTGTTTGTCCGTCCATCCACCCATCCCATTTCAAAGCTCCCGAGTGGCGCAGCGGTCTAACGCACTGCATCTCAGTGCTAGATGTGTCACTACAGACACCCTGGTTCAAATCCAGGCTGTATCACAACTGGCCATGATATGGAGTCCCATAGGGCGGCGCATAAATGGCCCAGCACCGTCTGGGTTTGGCTGGGGTAGGATGTCATTTTAAAATAAGAATTTGTTCTTAACTGACTTGTTAAGTAAAGGGGGAAAAAAAAGAAAAAAATCCATCCATCCTCTCCTTCTTCTCCCTCTCCCCTCCCTCTCCCTCCCCCTCTCCCCTCCTCCTCCCTCCCTAGCCTCCCAGGGGTATTCTGCTGTATGGACCTCCAGGTACAGGGAAGACACTGGTTGCCCGGGCCGTCGCCAACGAAACTGGAGCATTCTTCTTCCTCATCAATGGTGAGACTCTGACCTCTAACCCTGACCTCCTAAATTCTCTAACCCCTGACCTCTAACTCCTGACCTCCTAAATCCTCTAACCCCTGACCTCTAACTCCTGACCTCCTAAACCCTCTAACCCCTGACCTCCTAAACCCTCTAACCCCTGACCTCCTAAACCCTCTAACCCCTGACCTCCTAAACCCGGACCTCCTAAACCCTCTAACCCTTGACCTCAAACTCCTGACCACTTAAACCCTCTAACCCTGACCTCTTAAACCCTCTAACCCTTGAACTCTAACTCCTGACCACCTAAACCCTCTAACCCCTGACCTCTAACTCCTGACCACCTAAACCCTCTAACCCCTGACCTCTAACTCCTGACCTCCTAAATCCTCTAACCCCTGACCTCTAACTCCTGACCTCATAAACCCTCTAACCCCTGACCTCCTAAACCCTCTAACCCCTGACCTCCTAAACCCTCTAACCCCTGACCTCAAACTCCTGACCTCCTAAACCCTCTAACCCTTGAACTCGAACTCCTGACCTCCTAAACCCTCTAACCCTTGAACTCGAACTCCTGACCTCCTAAACCCTCTAACCCTTGACCTCTAACCCTGACCTCTTAAACCCTCTAACCCTTGACCTTGACCTCGAACTCCTGACCACCTAAACCCTCTAACCCTTGACCTCTAACCCTGACCTCTTAAACCCTCTAACCCTTGATCTCAAACTCCTGACCTCCTAAACCCTCTAACCCTTGACCTCTAACTCCTGACCTCCTAAACCCTCTAACCCTTGACCTCTAACCCTTGACCTCTAACTCCTGACCTCCTAAACCCTCTAACCCTTGACTTCTAACTCCTGACCTCCTAAACCCTCTAACCCTTGACTTCTAACTCCTGACCTCCTAAACCCTCTAACCCTTGACCTCTAACTCCTGACCTCCTAAACCCTGTAACCCCTGACCTCTAACGCTGAGCTCGAACCTCTAACCCATCTAACACCCAACCTAACGATACTGGAGCCTTCTTCTCCTTTATTAGCGATGAGGGGCATCCGGTCATGTATTTCCTGTGTGTTACGGCCATTCCAGTCCCCCCAGTTTACCCCAATCCCAAACCAACCCCATACACCTATTCATAGGTCATAATGTATTCTAACTCCCTCTACCAGTCTATTCATAGGTCATAATGTATTTTAACTCCCTCTCTGTCTATTCATAGGTCATAATGTATTCTAACTCCCTCTACCAGTCTATTCATAGGTCATAATGTATTCTAACTCCCTCTCTGTCTATTCATAGGTCATAATGTATTTTAACTCCCTCTCTGTCTATTCATAGGTCATAATGTATTCTAACTCCCTCTCTGTCTATTCATAGGTCATAATGTATTTTAACTCCCTCTCTGTCTATTCATAGGTCATAATGTATTCTAACTCCCTCTCTGTCTATTCATAGGTCATAATTTATTCTAACTCCCTCTCTGTCTATTCATAGGTCATAATGTATTCTAACTCCCTCTACCAGTCTATTCATAGGTCATAATGTATTTTAACTCCCTCTACCAGTCTATTCATAGGTCATAACGTATTCTAACTCCCTCTCTGTCTATTCATAGGTCATAATGTATTCTAACTCCCTCTACCAGTCTATTCATAGGTCATAACGTATTCTAACTCCCTCTACCAGTCTATTCATAGGTCATAATGTATTCTAACTCCCTCTACCAGTCTATTCATAGGTCATAATGTATTCTAACTCCCTCTCTGTCTATTCATAGGTCATAATGTATTCTAACTCCCTCTACCAGTCTATTCATAGGTCATAATGTATTTTAACTCCCTCTACCAGTCTATTCATAGGTCATAATGTATTCTAACTCCCTCTACCAGTCTATTCATAGGTCATAATGTATTCTAACTCCCTCTACCAGTCTATTCATAGGTCATAATGTATTCTAACTCCCTCTACCAGTCTATTCATAGGTCATAATGTATTCTAACTCCCTCTACCAGTCTATTCATAGGTCATAATGTATTCTAACTCCCTCTCTGTCTATTCATAGGTCATAATGTATTCTAACTCCCTCTACCAGTCTATTCATAGGTCATAATGTATTCTAACTCCCTCTCTGTCTATTCATAGGTCATAACGTATTCTAACTCCCTCTACCAGTCTATTCATAGGTCATAATGTATTCTAACTCCCTCTCTGTCTATTCATAGGTCATAATGTATTCTAACTCCCTCTACCAGTCTATTCATAGGTCATAATGTATTCTAACTCCCTCTCTGTCTATTCATAGGTCATAATGTATTCTAACTCCCTCTCTGTCTATTCATAGGTCATAATGTATTCTAACTCCCTCTACCATTCTATTCATAGGTCATAACGTATTCTAACTCCCTCTACCAGTCTATTCATAGGTCATAATGTATTCTAACTCCCTCTACCAGTCTATTCATAGGTCATAATGTATTCTAACTCCCTCTCTGTCTATTCATAGGTCATAATGTATTCTAACTCCCTCTACCAGTCTATTCATAGGTCATAATGTATTTTAACTCCCTCTACCAGTCTATTCATAGGTCATAATGTATTCTAACTCCCTCTACCAGTCTATTCATAGGTCATAATGTATTCTAACTCCCTCTCTGTCTATTCATAGGTCATAATGTATTCTAACTCCCTCTACCAGTCTATTCATAGGTCATAATGTATTTTAACTCCCTCTACCAGTCTATTCATTGGTCATAATTTATTCTAACTCCCTCTCTGTCTATTCATAGGTCATAATGTATTCTAACTCCCTCTACCAGTCTATTCATAGGTCATAATGTATTTTAACTCCCTCTACCAGTCTATTCATAGGTCATAATGTATTCTAACTCCCTCTCTGTCTATTCATAGGTCATAATGTATTCTAACTCCCTCTACCAGTCTATTCATAGGTCATAATGTATTCTAACTCCCTCTCTGTCTATTCATAGGTCATAATGTATTCTAACTCCCTCTCTGTCTATTCATAGGTCATAATGTATTCTAACTCCCTCTACCAGTCTATTCATAGGTCATAATGTATTCTAACTCCCTCTACCAGTCTATTCATAGGTCATAATGTATTCTAACTCCCTCTACCAGTCTATTCATAGGTCATAATGTATTCTAACTCCCTCTACCAGTCTTGCGGTTGGGTAGGAGGGAAAACACATTTTGGTTCGGGGGATTATCTTCATTCTGTCTACTCTGTCTCCTGTGTGTTACGCTGTATTGTGTCCCCAGGTCCTGAGATCATGAGTAAGATGGCCGGGGAGTCAGAGAGCAACCTGAGGAAAGCCTTCGAGGAGGCAGAGAAAAACTCTCCCGCCATTATCTTCATAGATGAACTGGATTCTATCGCTCCTAAGAGAGAGAAGGTGAGGACAGAGGGAAAGACTGAATTCTATCGCTCCTAAGAGAGAGAAGGTGAGGACAGAGGGAACGACTGAATTCTATCGCTCCTAAGAGAGAGAAGGTGAGGAATGAGGGAAAGACTGGATTATATCACTCCTGAGAGAGAGAAGGTGAGGAATGAGGGAAAGAGAAGGTGAGGAATGAGGAAAAGAGTGGATTCTATCACTCCTGAGAGAGAGAAGGTGAGGATTGAGGGAAAGACTGGATTCTATCACTCCTGAGAGAGAGAAGGTGAGGAATGAGGGAAAGAGTGGATTCTATCACTCCTGAGAGAGAGAAGGTGAGGAATGAGGGAAAGAGTGGATTCTATCACTCCTGAGAGAGAGAAGGTGAGGAATGAGGGAAAGGGGGAGAGAGAAGAACAGTAGAATACAAGTGGGGAGAAAGAAAAGCGTGTGTGATAACTGTGTGTGATAACTGTGTGTGATAACTGTGTGTGCCTGCGTACATGATTGTGTGTGTGGCAACTGTGTGTGCATGTGCCTGCGGGCCTGTGCACGTGTGTGTGTGTGTTTGTGTGTGTATGATAACTTTGTGTGTGTGTGTGTGTGTGTGTGTGTGTGTGTGTGTGTGTGTGTGTGTGTGTGTGTTTATAACTGTGTGTGTTTATAACTGTTTGTGTGTGTGTGTGTGTGTTTGTGTTTATAACTGTGTGTGTTTATAACTGTGTGTGTGTGTGTGTGTGTGTGTGTGTGTGTGTGTGTGTGTGTGTGTGTGTGTGTGTGTGTGTGTGTGTGTGTGTGTGTGTGTGTGTGTGTTATAACTGTGTGTGTGTTTATAACTGTGTGTGTTTATAACTGTGTGTGTTTATAACTGTTTGTGTGTGTGTGTGTGTTTGTGTTTATAACTGTGTGTGTGTGTGTGTGTGTGTGTGTGTGTGTGTGTGTGTGTGTGTGTATGTGTGTGTGTGTGTGTGTGTGTGTGTGTGTGTGTGTGTGTGTGTGTGTGTATAACTGTGTGTGTGTGTGTGTGTGTTTATAACTGTGTGTGTGTGTGTGTGTGTGTTATAACTGTGTGTGTTTGTGTGTGTTTGCAGTGGTGGAAAAAGTATTAAATTGTCATACTTGAGTAAAAGTATAGATACCTTAATAGAAAATCACTCAAGTAAAAGTGAAAATCACCCAGTAAATGACTAAATGAGTAAAAGTAAAAAACATATTTGGTTTGAAATATTCTTAATTTTGAAAAGTAAATGGAATTGATAAAATGTACTTAAGTATCAAAAGTAAAATTACAAACCATTTCATCTTCCTTATATTAAACCAGACGCCACGATTTTCTTGTTTTTATTCATTTACGAATAGCCAGGGTCACGCTCCAACATTCAGACATCATTTATAAACAAAGCATTTGTGTTTAGTGAGTCGACCAGATCAGAGGCAGTAGGGATGTTCTCTTGATAAGTGTGTGAATTGGACCATTTTCCTGTCTTGCTAGGCATTCAAAACATAATGTGTACTTTTGGGTGTCAGGGGAAATGTATGGTGTAAAAAGTACATAATTTTCTTTAGGAATGTAGTGAAGTAAAAGTTGGCAAAAATATAAATAGTAAAGTACAGACACCCCCCCAATAATAATTAAGTAGTACTTTAAATAATTTTTACTTAAGTACTTTACACTACTGTGTGTTTGTGTGTGTGACAACTGTTCATGCTTGCATACATGATTGTGTGTGTGTGTGTGTGTGTGTGTGTGTGTGTGTGTGTGTGTGTGTGTGTGTGTGTGTGTGTGTGTGTGTGTGTGTGTGTGTGTGTGTGTGTGTGTGTGTGATCAGACCCATGGGGAGGTGGAGAGGCGAATTGTATCACAGCTCCTCACCCTGATGGATGGACTGAAGCAGAGAACTCACGTTATCGTCATGGCAGCCACCAACAGACCCAACAGCATCGACCCTGCCCTGAGACGCTTCGGTTAGAGAGGCACACACTCACACACACACACACACACACACACACACTAGTTAGTTAACACCCGTCTCTGTGTCACTCAGGCAGGTTTGACAGAGAGATAGACATCGGCATCCCAGATTCCACTGGTAGACTGGAGATACTGCAGATTCACACCAAGAACATGAAACTATCTGATGACGTGGACCTGGAGAGGGTGAGGAGGGGGGGGAGATGGGGGAGGGGAGAGGACAGGGGGAGGAGGGGGGAGAGATGGGGAGGGGGAGGGGAGAGGACAGGGGGAGGAGGGGGCAGAGATGGGGAGGGGGAGGGGAGAGGACAGGGGGAGGAGGGGGGAGAGATGGGGAGCTGAGAGGACAGGGGGAGGAGGGGGCAGAGATGGGGGAGGGGAGAGGACAGGGGGAGGAGGGGGGCAGAGATGGGGAGGGGGAGCGAGAGGACAGGGGGAGGAGGGGGGAGAGATGGGGAGGGGAGAGGACAGGGGGAGGAGGGGGCAGAGATGGGGAGCTGAGAGGACAGGGGGAGGAGGGGGCAGAGATGGGGGAGGGGAGAGGACAGGGGGAGGAGGGGGCAGAGATGGGGAGGGGGAGCGAGAGGACAGGGGGAGGAGGGGGGAGAGATGGGGAGGGGAGAGGACAGGGGGAGGAGGGGGCAGAGATGGGGAGGGGGAGCGAGAGGACAGGGGGAGGAGGGGGGAGAGATGGGGAGGGGGGAGAGGACAGGGGGAGGAGGGGGCAGAGATGGGGAGGGGGAGGGGAGAGGACAGGGGGAGGAGGGGGCAGAGATGGGGAGGGGGAGGGGAGAGGAGAGGACAGGGGAGGAGGGGGGGAGGAGGGGGTAGAGATGGGGGAGGGGGAGGGGAGAGGACAGGGGGAGGGGGGGGGATAGGGAGGGGAGAGGACAGGGGGAGGAGGGGGTAGAGATGGAGAGGGGAGAGGACAGGAGGAGGAGGGGGAGAGATGGGGAGGGGAGAGGACAGGGGGAGGAGGGGGGAGAGATGGGGAGGGGAGAGGACAGGGGGAGGAGGGGGGGAGAGATGGGGAGGGGAGAGGACAGGGGGAGGAGGGGGTAGAGATGGGGAGGAGAGGGGGAGGTCAAAAGTAGTGCACTATATAGGGAATAGTGTTCTGGTCTAAAGTAGTGCACTATATAGGGAATAGGGTTCTGGTCTAAAGTAGTGCACTATATAGGGAATAGGGTTCTGGTCTAAAGTAGTGCACTATATAGGGAATAGGGTGCCACTGGGGACTGTTTTGTGCCAGTGAAGTTGGGACAATAAAGTTCTATTCATTGTACTGTGCTTCCTGGTAGGTTTCCATGGATGCGCATGGCCATGTAGGGTCAGACCTGGCAGCTCTGTGTTCTGAGGCGGCTCTACAGGCCATCAGGAAGAAGATGACCCTGATTGACCTGGAGGACGACACCATTGATGCTGAACTGCTCAACTCACTGGCAGTTACCAATGATGACTTCAGGGTTAGTGGTAGCCACACACACACACACACACACACACACACACACACACACACACACACACACACACACACACACACACACACACACACACACACACACACACACACACACACACACACACACACACACACACACTATAGACCTGCACATCTCATCGTCCATCTCCCTCCCTCTCCCCTCCTTCCTTCCCTCTCCCCCCTCTCCCCTCCCTCCCTCCCTCCTCCTCCTCTCTCCCTCCAGTGGGCGTTGGGGCAGAGTAACCCGTCAGCTCTGAGGGAAACAGTAGTGGAGGTTCCTAATGTTAACTGGGAGGATATAGGAGGACTGGGAGAGGTCAAGAGAGAACTGCAGGAACTAGTACAGGTAACACACACCTGTATCTCTACAGGTAACACACACACCTGTATCTCTACAGGTAACACACACACCTGTATCTCTACAGGTAACACACACACACACACCTGTATCTCTACAGCTTACACACACACACCTGTATCTCTACAGGTAACACACACACCTGTAACTCTACAGGTAACACACACACACCTGTATCTCTACAGGTAACACACACACACCTGTATCTCTACAGGTAAAACACACACCTGTATCTCTACAGGTAACACACACACACCTGTATCTCTACAGGTAACACACACACACCTGTATCTCTACAGGTAAAACACACACCTGTATCTCTACAGGTAACACACACACCTGTATCTCTACAGGTAAAACACACACCTGTATCTCTACAGGTAAAACATACACCTGTATCTCTACAGGTAACACACACACACCTGTATCTCTACAGGTAAAACACACACCTGTATCTCTACAGGTAACACACACACCTGTATCTCTACAGGTAAAACACACACCTGTATCTCTACAGGTAACACACACACCTGTATCTCTACAGCTTACACACACACACACACACCTGTATCTCTACAGCTTACACACACACACCTGTATCTCTACAGGTAACACACACACCTGTATCTCTACAGGTAACACACACACACACCTGTATCTCTACAGGTAACACACACACCTGTATCTCTACAGGTTACACACACACACACCTGTATCTCTACAGGTAACACACACACACCTGTATCTCTACAGGTAACACACACACACCTGTATCTCTACAGGTTACACACACACACCTGTATCTCTACAGGTTACACACACACACACACCTGTATCTCTACAGGTAACACACACACACACACCTGTATCTCTACAGGTAACACACACACACACACACATCTGTATCTCAACAGCTAACACACACACACACACACACACACACACACACACACACACACACACACACACACACACACACACACACACACACACACACACACACACACACACCTGTATCTCAACAGGTAACACACACACACCTGTATCTCAACAGGTAACACACACAAACACACACACGCACCTGTATCTCTACAGGTAACACACACACCTGTATATCTACAGGTAACACACACACACACCTGTATCTCAACAGGTAACACACACACCTGTATCTCTACAGGTAACACACACACACACATCTGTATCTCAACAGGTAACACACACACACACCTGTATCTCTACAGGTAACACACACACACACACACACCTGTTTCTCAACAGGTAACACATACGCACACACAGCTGTATCTCTACAGGTAACACACACACACCTGTATCTCAACAGGTAACACACACACACACACCTGTATCTCAACAGGTAACACACACACACACACACACCTGTATCTCAACAGGTAACACACACACACACACACACCTGTATCTGAACAGGTAACACACACACACACACACACACACCTGTATCTCTACAGGTAACACACACACACACCTGCATCTGTACAGGTAACACACACACACACCTGTATCTCAACAGGTAACACACACACCTGTATCTCAACAGGTAACACACACACACCTGTATCGCTACAGGTAACACACACACACCTGTATCTCTACAGGTAACACACACACACACACCTGTATCTCTACAGGTAACACACACACACACACACACACCTGTATCTCTACAGGTAACACACACACACACACACACACACACACCTGTATCTCAACAGGGAACACACAGACACACACACCTGTATCTCAAAAGGTAACACACACACACCTGTATCTCAAGAGGTAACACACACACACACACACACACACCTGTATCTCTACAGGTTACACACACACACCTGTATCTCTACAGGTAACACACACACCTGTATATCTACAGGTAACACACACACACACCTGTATCTCAACAGGTAACACACACACCTGTATCTCTACAGGTAACACACACACACACATCTGTATCTCAACAGGTAACACACACACACACCTGTATCTCTACAGGTAACACACACACACACACACACACCTGTTTCTCAACAGGTAACACATACGCACACACAGCTGTATCTCTACAGGTAACACACACACCTGTATCTCAACAGGTAACACACACACATACACCTGTATCTCAACAGGTAACACACACACACACACACCTGTATCTCAACAGGTAACACACACACACACACACACCTGTATCTGAACAGGTAACACACACACACACACACACACACCTGTATCTCTACAGGTAACACACACACACACCTGCATCTGTACAGGTAACACACACACACACCTGTATCTCAACAGGTAACACACACACCTGTATCTCAACAGGTAACACACACACACCTGTATCGCTACAGGTAACACACACACACCTGTATCTCTACAGGTAACACACACACACACACCTGTATCTCTACAGGTAACACACACACACACACACACACCTGTATCTCAACAGGGAACACACAGACACACACACCTGTATCTCAACAGAAAGCACACCCACACCTGCATATCAACAGGTAACACACACACACACACACCTGTTTCTCAACAGGTAACACACACACACACACACCTGTATCTCAACAGGTAGCACACACACACACCTGTATCTCAACAGGTAACACACACACACACCTGTATCTCAACAGGTAACACACCCACACCTGCATATCAACAGGTAACACACAGACACCTGTATCTCAACAGGTAACACACACACACACACACACCTGTTTCTCAACAGGTAACACACACACACCTGCATCTCAACAGGTAACACACACACACCTGCATCTCAACAGGTAACACACACACACACACACACACACCTGTTTCTCAACAGGTAACACACACACACCTGTATCTCAACAGGTAACACACACACACACCTGTTTCTCAACAGGTAACACACACACACACCTGTATCTCAACAGGTAACACACACACACACCTGTATCTCAACAGGTAACACACACACACCCACACCTGCATATCAACAGGTAACACACACACACACCTGTATCTCAACAGGTAACACACACACACACACACACACACACACACACACACACACACACACCACCTGTTTCTCAACAGGTAACACACCACACACCTGCATCTCAACAGGTAACACACACACACCTGCATCTCAACAGGTAACACACACACACCTGCATCTCAACAGGTAACACACACACACACACACACACACCTGTTTCTCAACAGGTAACACACACACACCTGTATCTCAACAGGTAACACACACACACACACCTGCATCTCAACAGGTAACACACACACACACACACACACACCAGTATCTTAACAGGTAACACACACACACACCTGTATCTCAACAGGTAACACACACACACACAAACACATGTTTCTCAACAGGTAACACACACACACACCTGTATCTCAACAGGTAACACACACACACACCTGTATCTCTACAGGTAACACACACACACCTGTATCTCTACAGTTAACACACACACACCTGTATCTCTACAGCTTACACACACACACACACACACACACACACACACACACACACACACACACACACACACACACACACACACCTGTATCTCAACAGGTAACACACACACACACACACACACACACACACACCAGTATCTCAACAGGTAACACACACACACACACCTGTATCTTAACAGGTAACACACACACACACACACACCTGTTTCTCAACAGGTAACACACACACACACACACACCTGTTTCTCAACAGGTAACACACACACACACCTGCATCTCAACAGGTAACACACAGACACACACACCTGTATCTCAACATGTAACACACAGACACACACACCTGTATCTCAACAGAAAGCACACCCACACCTGCATATCAACAGGTAACACACACACACACACACACACACACACACCTGTTTCTCAACAGGTAACACACACACACACACCTGTATCTCAACAGGTAACACACACACACCTGTATCTCAACAGGTAACACACACACCCACACGTGCATATCAACAGGTAACACACACACACACACACCTGTTTCTCAACAGGTAACACACACACACCTGCATCTCAACAGGTAACACACACACACCTGCATCTCAACAGGTAACACACACACACAAACACCTGTATCTCTACAGGTAACACACACACACACCTGTATCCCAACAGGTAACACACACACACACACCTGTATCTCAACAGGTAACACACATACACACACACCTGTATCTCTACAGGTAAAACACACACCTGTATCTCTACAGGTAACACACACACACCTGTATCTCAACAGGTAACACACACACACACCTGTATCTCAACAGGTAACACACACACACACACACACCTGTATCTCAACAGGTAACACACACACACACACACCTGTATCTCTACAGGTAACACACACACACACCTGTATCTGTACAGGTAACTCACACACACACCTGTATCTCAACAGGTAACACACACACACTTGTATCTCAACAGGTAACACACACACACACCTGTTTCTCAACAGGTAACACACACACACACACCTGTATCTAAACAGGTAACACACACACACACACATGTATCTCAACAGGTAACACACACACCCACACGTGCATATCAACAGGTAACACACACACACACACACACCTGTTTCTCAACAGGTAACACACACACACCTGCATCTCAACAGGTAACACACACACACCTGCATCTCAACAGGTAACACACACACACACCTGCATCTCAACAGGTAACACACAAACACACACACCGGTTTCTCAACAGGTAACACACACACACACCTGTATCTCAACAGGTAACAAACACACACCTGTATCTCAACAGGTAACACACACACACCCACACCTGCATATCAACAGGTAACACACACACACCTGTATCTCAACAGGTAACACACACACACACACACCTGTTTCTCAACAGGTAACACACACACACCTGCATCTCAACAGGTAACACACACACACCTGCATCTCAACAGGTAACACACACACACAAACACCTGTATCTCTACAGGTAACACACACACACACCTGTATCCCAACAGGTAACACACACACACACACCTGTATCTCAACAGGTAACACACATACACACACACCTGTATCTCTACAGGTAAAACACACACCTGTATCTCTACATGTAACACACACACAACTGTATCTCAACAGGTAACACACACACACACACACCTGTATCTCAACAGGTAACACACACACACACACACACACACACCCGTATCTCAACAGGTAACACACACACACACCTGTATCTCTACAGGTAACACACACACACCTGCATCTCAACAGGTAACACACACACACAAACACCTGTATCTCTACAGGTAACACACACACACACCTGTATCCCAACAGGTAACACACACACACACACCTGTATCTCAACAGGTAACACACATACACACACACCTGTATCTCTACAGGTAAAACACACACCTGTATCTCTACATGTAACACACACACAACTGTATCTCAACAGGTAACACACACACACACACACCTGTATCTCAACAGGTAACACACACACACACACCCGTATCTCAACAGGTAACACACACACACACCTGTATCTCTACAGGTAACACACACACACACACCTGTATCTGTACAGGTAACACACACACACACACCTGTATCTCAACAGGTAACACACACACACCTGTATCTCAACAGGTAACACACACACACCTGTATCTCTACAGGTAACACACACACACCTGTATCTCTACAGGTAACACACACACACCTGTATCTCTACAGGTAACACACACACACACACCTGTATCTCTACAGGTAACACACACACACACCTGCATCTCAACAGGTAACACACACACACCTGCATCTCAACAGGTAAAACACACACCTGCATCTCAACAGGTAACACACACACACACACACACACACACACACACACACACACACACACACACACACACACACACACACACACACACACACACACACACAAGTATCTTAACAGGTAACACAAACACACACACCTGTATCTCAACAGGTAACACACACACACACACCTGTTTCTCAACAGGTAACACACACACACACTTGTATCTCAACAGGTAACACACACACACCTGTATCTCTACAGGTAACACACACATATCTGTATCTCTACAGTTAACACACACACACACACCTGTATCTCTACAGCTTACACACACACACACACACACACAAACACACACACACACACACACACACACACACACACACACACCACACACACACACACACACACACACACACACACACACACACACACACACACACACACACACACACCTGTATCTCAACAGGTAACACACACACAAACACACATACACACACACACACCAGTATCTCAACAGGTAACACACACACACACACACACCTGTATCTTAACAGGTAACACACACACAGACACCTGTTTCTCAACAGGTAACACACACACACACACACACACCTGTTTCTCAACAGGTAACACACACACACACCTGCATCTCAACAGGTAACACACAGACACACACACCTGTATCTCAACAGAAAGCACACCCACACCTGCATATCAACAGGTAACACACACACACACACACACACCTGTTTCTCAACAGGTAACACACACACACACACACCTGTATCTCAACAGGTAACACACACACACACACACCTGTATCTCAACAGGTAACACACACACCCACACCTGCATATCAACAGGTAACACACACACACACACACCTGTTTCTCAACAGGTAACACACACACACCTGCATCTCAACAGGTAACACACACACACATGCATCTCAACAGGTAACACACACAAACACCTGCATCTCAACAGGTAACACACAAACACACACACCTGCATCTCAACAGGTAACGCACAAACACACACACCTGTATCTCAACAGAAAGCACACCCACACCTGCATATCAACAGGTAACACACACACACACACACCTGTTGCTCAACAGGTAACACACACACACACACCTGCATCTCAACAGGTAACACACACACACACCCACACCTGCATATCAACAGGTAACACACACACACACCTGTATCTCAACAGGTAACACACACACACACCTGTTTCTCAACAGGTAACACACACACACCTGCATCTCAACAGGTAACACACACACACACCTGCATCTCAACAGGTAACACACACACACACACACCTGTTTCTCAACAGGTAACACACACACACCTGCATCTCAACAGGTAACACACACACACACACCTGCATCTCAACAGGTAACACACACACACACACACATCAGTATCTTAACAGGTAACACACACACACACCTGTATCTCAACAGGTAACACACACACACACACCTGTTTCTCAACAGGTAACACACACACACACACACACCTGTTTCTCAACAGGTAACACACACACACACCTGCATCTCAACAGGTAACACACAGACACACACACCTGTATCTCAACAGGTAACACACAGACACACACACCTGTATCTCAACAGAAAGCACACCCACACCTGCATATCAACAGGTAACACACACACACACACACCTGTTTCTCAACAGGTAACACACACACACACACCTGTATCTCAACAGGTAACACACACACACACCTGTATCTCAACAGGTAACACACACACCCACACGTGCATATCAACAGGTAACACACACACACACCTGTATCTCAACAGGTAACACACACACACACACACACACCTTTTTCTCAACAGGTAACACACACACACCTGCATCTCAACAGGTAACACACACACACCTGCATCTCAACAGGTAACACACACACACCTGCATCTCAACAGGTAACACACACACACACACACCTGTTTCTCAACAGGTAACACACACACACCTGTATCTCAACAGTTAACACACACACACACACCTGCATCTCAACAGGTAACACACACACACCTGCATCTCAACAGGTAACACACACACACACACCTGCATCTCAACAGGTAACACACACACACACACACACACCAGTATCTTAACAGGTAACACACACACACACCTGTATCTCAACAGGTAACACACACACACACACACATGTTTCTCAACAGGTAACACACACACACACCTGTATCTCAACAGGTAACACACACACACACACCTGTATCTCTACAGGTAACACACACACACCTGTATCTCTACAGTTAACACACACACACCTGTATCTCTACAGCTTATACACACACACACACACACACACACACACACACACACACACACACACACACACACACACACACACACACACACACACACACACACACACACACCTGTATCTCAACAGGTAACACACACACACACACACACACACACACACACACACTCACACCAGTATCTCAACAGGTAACACACACACACACACCTGTATCTTAACAGGTAACACACACACACACACACCTGTTTCTCAACAGGTAACACACACACACACACACACACACACACCTGTTTCTCAACAGGTAACACACACACACACCTGCATCTCAACAGGTAACACACAGACACACACACCTGTATCTCAACAGGTAACACACAGACACACACACCTGTATCTCAACAGAAAGCACACCCACACCTGCATATCAACAGGTAACACACACACACACACACACCTGTTTCTCAACAGGTAACACACACACACACACCTGTATCTCAACAGGTAACACACACACCCACACGTGCATATCAACAGGTAACACACACACACACACACCTGTTTCTCAACAGGTAACACACACACACCTGCATCTCAACAGGTAACACACACACACCTGCATCTCAACAGGTAACACACACACACAAACACCTGTATCTCTACAGGTAACACACACACACACACCTGTATCCCAACAGGTAACACACACACACACACACCTGTATCTCAACAGGTAACACACATACACACACACCTGTATCTCTACAGGTAAAACACACACCTGTATCTCTACAGGTAACACACACACACCTGTATCTCAACAGGTAACACACACACACACCTGTATCTCAACAGGTAACACACACACACACACCTGTATCTCAACAGGTAACACACACACACACACACCTGTATCTCTACAGGTAACACACACACACACCTGTATCTGTACAGGTAACACACACACACACCTGTATCTCAACAGGTAACACACACACACCTGTATCTCAACAGGTAACACACACACACCTGTTTCTCAACAGGTAACACACACACACACACCTGTATCTAAACAGGTAACACACACACACACACACCTGTATCTCAACAGGTAACACACACACCCACACGTGCATATCAACAGGTAACACACACACACACACACCTGTTTCTCAACAGGTAACACACACACACCTGCATCTCAACAGGTAACACACACACACCTGCATCTCAACAGGTAACACACACACACCTGTATCTCAACAGGTAACACACACACACCCACACCTGCATATCAACAGGTAACACACACACACCTGTATCTCAACAGGTAACACACACACACACCTGTTTCTCAACAGGTAACACACACACACCTGCATCTCAACAGGTAACACACACACACCTGCATCTCAACAGGTAACACACACACACAAACACCTGTATCTCTACAGGTAACACACACACACACCTGTATCCCAACAGGTAACACACACACACACACCTGTATCTCAACAGGTAACACACATACACACACACCTGTATCTCTACAGGTAAAACACACACCTGTATCTCTACATGTAACACACACACAACTGTATCTCAACAGGTAACACACACACACACACACCTGTATCTCAACAGGTAACACACACACACACACACACACACCCGTATCTCAACAGGTAACACACACACACACCTGTATCTCTACAGGTAACACACACACACACCTGTATCTGTACAGGTAACACACACACACACCTGTATCTCAACAGGTAACACACACACACACCTGTATCTCAACAGGTAACACACACACACCTGTATCTCTACAGGTAACACACACACACCTGTATCTCTACAGGTAACACACACACACACACCTGTATCTCTACAGTTAACACACACACACCTGTATCTCTACAGCTTACACACACACACACACACACACACACACACACACACACACACACACACACACACACACACACACACACACACACACACACACACACACACACACACACACACACACACCTGTATCTCAACAGGTAACACACACACACACACACACACACACACACACACACACACACACACACACACACACACACACACACACACACACACACACACACACCAGTATCTCAACAGGTAACACACACACACACCTGTATCTTAACAGGTAACACACACACACACACACACACACACACACACCTGTTTCTCAACAGGTAACACACACACACACCTGCATCTCAACAGGTAACACACAGACACACACACCTGTATCTCAACAGGTAACACACAGACACACACAACTGTATCTCAACAGAAAGCACACCCACACCTGCATATCAACAGGTAACACACACACACACACACACACCTGTTTCTCAACAGGTAACACACACACACACACCTGTATCTCAACAGGTAACACACACACACACCTGTATCTCAACAGGTAACACACACACCCACACGTGCATATCAACAGGTAACACACACACACACACACACACCTGTTTCTCAACAGGTAACACACACACACCTGCATCTCAACAGGTAACACACACACACAAACACCTGTATCTCTACAGGTAACACACACACACACCTGTATCCCAACAGGTAACACACACACACACACACACACCTGTATCTCAACAGGTAACACACATACACACACACCTGTATCTCTACAGGTAAAACACACACCTGTATCTCTACAGGTAACACACACACACCTGTATCTCAACAGGTAACACACACACACACCTGTATCTCAACAGGTAACACACACACACACACCTGTATCTCAACAGGTAACACACACACACACACACCTGTATCTCAACAGGTAACACACACACACACACACACACACCCGTATCTCAACAGGTAACACACACACACACCTGTATCTCTACAGGTAACACACACACACACCTGTATCTGTACAGGTAACACACACACACACCTGTATCTCAACAGGTAACACACACACACACCTGTATCTCAACAGGTAACACACACACACCTGTATCTCTACAGGTAACACACACACACCTGTATCTCTACAGGTAACACACACACACACACCTGTATCTCTACAGTTAACACACACACACCTGTATCTCTACAGCTTACACACACACACACACACACACACACACACACACACACACACACACACACACACACACACACACACACACACACACACACACACACACACACACACACACACACACACACCTGTATCTCAACAGGTAACACACACACACACACACACACACACACACACACACACACACACACACACACACACACACACACACACACACACACACACACACACACCAGTATCTCAACAGGTAACACACACACACACCTGTATCTTAACAGGTAACACACACACACACACACACACACACACACACACCTGTTTCTCAACAGGTAACACACACACACACCTGCATCTCAACAGGTAACACACAGACACACACACCTGTATCTCAACAGGTAACACACAGACACACACAACTGTATCTCAACAGAAAGCACACCCACACCTGCATATCAACAGGTAACACACACACACACACACACACCTGTTTCTCAACAGGTAACACACACACACACACCTGTATCTCAACAGGTAACACACACACACACCTGTATCTCAACAGGTAACACACACACCCACACGTGCATATCAACAGGTAACACACACACACACACACACACCTGTTTCTCAACAGGTAACACACACACACCTGCATCTCAACAGGTAACACACACACACAAACACCTGTATCTCTACAGGTAACACACACACACACCTGTATCCCAACAGGTAACACACACACACACACACACACCTGTATCTCAACAGGTAACACACATACACACACACCTGTATCTCTACAGGTAAAACACACACCTGTATCTCTACAGGTAACACACACACACCTGTATCTCAACAGGTAACACACACACACACCTGTATCTCAACAGGTAACACACACACACACAC
>NC_138302.1:14862500-14867500 GCF_965601325.2 Salmo salar
CTGCATATCAACAGGTAACACACACACACACACACCTGTTTCTCAACAGGTAACACACACACACACACACCTGTATCTCAACAGGTAACACACACACACACCTGTATCTCAACAGGTAACACACACACCCACACGTGCATATCAACAGGTAACACACACACACACACACACCTGTTTCTCAACAGGTAACACACACACACCTGCATCTCAACAGGTAACACACACACACCTGCATCTCAACAGGTAACACACACACACAAACACCTGTATCTCTACAGGTAACACACACACACCTGCATCTCAACAGGTAACACACACACACCTGCATCTCAACAGGTAACACACACACACAAACACCTGTATCTCTACAGGTAACACACACACACACCTGTATCCCAACAGGTAACACACACACACACACCTGTATCTCAACAGGTAACACACATACACACACACCTGTATCTCTACAGGTAAAACACACACCTGTATCTCTACATGTAACACACACACAACTGTATCTCAACAGGTAACACACACACACACACACCTGTATCTCAACAGGTAACACACACACACACACCCGTATCTCAACAGGTAACACACACACACACCTGTATCTCAACAGGTAACACACACACCCACACGTGCATATCAACAGGTAACACACACACACACACACACCTGTTTCTCAACAGGTAACACACACACACCTGCATCTCAACAGGTAACACACACACACCTGCATCTCAACAGGTAACACACACACACAAACACCTGTATCTCTACAGGTAACACACACACACCTGCATCTCAACAGGTAACACACACACACCTGCATCTCAACAGGTAACACACACACACAAACACCTGTATCTCTACAGGTAACACACACACACACCTGTATCCCAACAGGTAACACACACACACACACCTGTATCTCAACAGGTAACACACATACACACACACCTGTATCTCTACAGGTAAAACACACACCTGTATCTCTACATGTAACACACACACAACTGTATCTCAACAGGTAACACACACACACACACACCTGTATCTCAACAGGTAACACACACACACACACCCGTATCTCAACAGGTAACACACACACACACCTGTATCTCTACAGGTAACACACACACACACCTGTATCTGTACAGGTAACACACACACACACCTGTATCTCAACAGGTAACACACACACACACACACACCTGTTTCTCAACAGGTAACACACACACACCTGCATCTCAACAGGTAACACACACACACACCTGCATCTCAACAGGTAACACACACACACACACATCAGTATCTTAACAGGTAACACACACACACCTGCATCTCAACAGGTAACACACACACACACACCTGCATCTCAACAGGTAACACACACACACACACATCAGTATCTTAACAGGTAACACACACACACACCTGTATCTCAACAGGTAACACACACACACACACCTGTTTCTCAACAGGTAACACACACACACACCTGTATCTCAACAGGTAACACACACACCTGTATCTCTACAGGTAACACACACACACCTGTATCTCTACAGCTTACACACACACACACACACACACACACACACACACACACACACACACACACACACACACACACACACACACACACACACCAGTATCTCAACAGGTAACACACACACACACACACACCTGTATCTTAACAGGTAACACACACACACACACCTGTTTCTCAACAGGTAACACACACACACATCTGTTTCTCAACAGGTAACACACACACACCTGCATCTCAACAGGTAACACACACACACACACCTGTATCTCAACAGGTAACACACATACACACACACCTGTATCTCTACAGGTAAAACACACACCTGTATCTCTACATGTAACACACACACAACTGTATCTCAACAGGTAACACACACACACACACACCTGTATCTCAACAGGTAACACACACACACACACCCGTATCTCAACAGGTAACACACACACACACCTGTATCTCTACAGGTAACACACACACACACCTGTATCTGTACAGGTAACACACACACACACCTGTATCTCAACAGGTAACACACACACACACACACACCTGTTTCTCAACAGGTAACACACACACACCTGCATCTCAACAGGTAACACACACACACACCTGCATCTCAACAGGTAACACACACACACACACATCAGTATCTTAACAGGTAACACACACACACCTGCATCTCAACAGGTAACACACACACACACACCTGCATCTCAACAGGTAACACACACACACACACATCAGTATCTTAACAGGTAACACACACACACACCTGTATCTCAACAGGTAACACACACACACACACCTGTTTCTCAACAGGTAACACACACACACACCTGTATCTCAACAGGTAACACACACACCTGTATCTCTACAGGTAACACACACACACCTGTATCTCTACAGCTTACACACACACACACACACACACACACACACACACACACACACACACACACACACACACACACACACACACACACACACACACCAGTATCTCAACAGGTAACACACACACACACACACACCTGTATCTTAACAGGTAACACACACACACACACCTGTTTCTCAACAGGTAACACACACACACATCTGTTTCTCAACAGGTAACACACACACACCTGCATCTCAACAGGTAACACACACACACAAACACCTGTATCTCTACAGGTAACACACACACACACCTGTATCCCAACAGGTAACACACACACACACACCTGTATCTCAACAGGTAACACACATACACACACACCTGTATCTCTACAGGTAAAACACACACCTGTATCTCTACATGTAACACACACACAACTGTATCTCAACAGGTAACACACACACACACACACCTGTATCTCAACAGGTAACACACACACACACACCCGTATCTCAACAGGTAACACACACACACACACCTGTATCTCAACAGGTAACACACACACCCACACGTGCATATCAACAGGTAACACACACACACACACACACCTGTTTCTCAACAGGTAACACACACACACCTGCATCTCAACAGGTAACACACACACACCTGCATCTCAACAGGTAACACACACACACAAACACCTGTATCTCTACAGGTAACACACACACACCTGCATCTCAACAGGTAACACACACACACCTGCATCTCAACAGGTAACACACACACACAAACACCTGTATCTCTACAGGTAACACACACACACACCTGTATCCCAACAGGTAACACACACACACACACCTGTATCTCAACAGGTAACACACATACACACACACCTGTATCTCTACAGGTAAAACACACACCTGTATCTCTACATGTAACACACACACAACTGTATCTCAACAGGTAACACACACACACACACACCTGTATCTCAACAGGTAACACACACACACACACCCGTATCTCAACAGGTAACACACACACACACCTGTATCTCTACAGGTAACACACACACACACCTGTATCTGTACAGGTAACACACACACACACCTGTATCTCAACAGGTAACACACACACACACACACACCTGTTTCTCAACAGGTAACACACACACACCTGCATCTCAACAGGTAACACACACACACACCTGCATCTCAACAGGTAACACACACACACATCAGTATCTTAACAGGTAACACACACACACCTGCATCTCAACAGGTAACACACACACACACACCTGCATCTCAACAGGTAACACACACACACACACATCAGTATCTTAACAGGTAACACACACACACACCTGTATCTCAACAGGTAACACACACACACACACCTGTTTCTCAACAGGTAACACACACACACACCTGTATCTCAACAGGTAACACACACACCTGTATCTCTACAGGTAACACACACACACCTGTATCTCTACAGCTTACACACACACACACACACACACACACACACACACACACACACACACACACACACACACACACACACACACACACACACACACACACACACACACACACACCAGTATCTCAACAGGTAACACACACACACACACACACCTGTATCTTAACAGGTAACACACACACACACACCTGTTTCTCAACAGGTAACACACACACACATCTGTTTCTCAACAGGTAACACACACACACACCTGCATCTCAACAGGTAACACACAGACACACACACCTGTATCTCAACAGGTAACACACAGACACACACACCTGTATCTCAACAGAAAGCACACCCACACCTGCATATCAACAGGTAACACACACACACACACCTGTTTCTCAACAGGTAACACACACACACACACCTGTATCTCAACAGGTAACACAAACACACACACCTGTATCTCAACAGGTAACACACACACCCACACGTGCATATCAACAGGTAACACACACACACACACCTGTATCTCAACAGGTAACACACACACACACACACACACACACACCTGTTTCTCAACAGGTAACACACACACACCTGCATCTCAACAGGTAACACACACACACCTGCATCTCAACAGGTAACACACACACACCTGCATCTCAACAGGTAACACACACACACACCTGTTTCTCAACAGGTAACACACACACACCTGTATCTCAACAGGTAACACACACACACACACCTGCATCTCAACAGGTAACACACACACACCTGCATCTCAACAGGTAACACACACACACACCTGCATCTCAACAGGTAACACACACACACACACACACCAGTATCTTAACAGGTAACACACACACACACCTGTATCTCAACAGGTAACACACACACACACACACATGTTTCTCAACAGGTAACACACACACACACCTGTATCTCAACAGGTAACACACACACACACACCTGTATCTCTACAGGTAACACACACACACCTGTATCTCTACAGTTAACACACACACACCTGTATCTCTACAGCTTACACACACACACACACACACACACACACACACACACACA
>NC_138302.1:14872500-14877500 GCF_965601325.2 Salmo salar
CACACACACACCTGCATCTCAACAGGTAACACACCCACACCTGCATATCAACAGGAAACACACACACACACACCGGTTTCTCAACAGGTAACACACACACACACACCTGTATCTCAACAGGTAACACACACACACACCTGTATCTCAACAGGTAACACACACACACACCTGTATCTCAACAGGTACACACACACACACCTGTATCTCAACAGGTAACACACACACACACCTGTATCTCAACAGGTAACACACACACACCCACACCTGCATATCAACAGGTAACACACACACACCTGTATCTCAACAGGTAACACACACACACACACACACCTGTTTCTCAACAGGTAACACACACACACCTGCATCTCAACAGGTAACACACACACACCTGCATCTCAACAGGTAACACACACACACAAACACCTGTATCTCTAAAGGTAACACACACACACCTGTATCTCTACAGGTAACACACACACACCTGTATCTCTACAGGTAACACACACACACCTGTATCTCTACAGGTAACACACACACACACACCTGTATCTCTACAGGTAACACACACACACACCTGCATTTCAACAGGTAACACACACACACCTGCATCTCAACAGGTAAAACACACACCTGCATCTCAACAGGTAACACACACACACACACACACACACACACACACACACACACACACACACACACACACACACACACACACACACACACACACCTGTATCTCTACAGGTAACACACACACACACACCCGTATCTCAACAGGTAACACACACACACCTGTATCTCTACAGGTAACACAAACACACACCTGTATCTGTACAGGTAACACAAACACACACCTGTATCTCAACAGGTAACACACACACACCTGTATCTCAACAGGTAACACACACACACCTGTATCTTAACAGGTAACACAAACACACACACCTGTATCTCAACAGGTAACACACACACACACAACAGTTTCTCAACAGGTAACACACACACACACTTGTATCTCAACAGGTAACACACACACACACCTGTATCTCTACAGGTAACACACACATATCTGTATCTCTACAGTTAACACACACACACACACCTGTATCTCTACAGCTTACACACACACACACACACACACACACACACACAAACACACACACACACACACACACACACACACACACACACACACACACACACACACACACACACACACACACACACACACACACACACACACACACACACACACACACACACACACACACACACACACCTGTATCTCAACAGGTAACACACACACACACACACACACACACACACACACACACACACACACACACACACACACACACACACACACACACCAGTATCTCAACAGGTAACACACACACACACACCTGTATCTTAACAGGTAACACACACACACACACACCTGTTTCTCAACATGTAACACACACACACACACACACACACACCTGTTTCTCAACAGGTAACACACACACACACCTGCATCTCAACAGGTAACACACAGACACACACACCTGTATCTCAACAGGTAACACACAGACACACACACCTGTATCTCAACAGAAAGCACACCCACACCTGCATATCAACAGGTAACACACACACACACACACCTGTTTCTCAACAGGTAACACACACACACACACCTGTATCTCAACAGGTAACACACACACACACCTGTATCTCAACAGGTAACACACACACCCACACGTGCATATCAACAGGTAACACACACACACACACACCTGTTTCTCAACAGGTAACACACACACACCTGCATCTCAACAGGTAACACACACACACCTGCATCTCAACAGGTAACACACACACACAAACACCTGTATCTCTACAGGTAACACACACACACACCTGTATCCCAACAGGTAACACACACACACACACCTGTATCTCAACAGGTAACACACATACACACACACCTGTATCTCTACAGGTAAAACACACACCTGTATCTCTACAGGTAACACACACACACCTGTATCTCAACAGGTAACACACACACACACCTGTATCTCAACAGGTAACACACACACACACACCTGTATCTCAACAGGTAACACACACACACACACACACACCTGTATCTCTACAGGTAACACACACACACACCTGTATCTGTACAGGTAACACACAAACACACCTGTATCTCAACAGGTAACACACACACACCTGTATCTCAACAGGTAACACACACACACCTGTTTCTCAACAGGTAACACACACACACACACCTGTATCTAAACAGGTAACACACACACACACACACACCTGTATCTCAACAGGTAACACACACACCCACACGTGCATATCAACAGGTAACACACACACACACACACCTGTTTCTCAACAGGTAACACACACACACCTGCATCTAAACAGGTAACACACACACACCTGCATCTCAACAGGTAACACACACACACCTGCATCTCAACAGGTAACACACCCACACCTGCATATCAACAGGAAACACACACACACACACCGGTTTCTCAACAGGTAACACACACACACACACCTGTATCTCAACAGGTAACACACACACACACCTGTATCTCAACAGGTAACACACACACACCCACACCTGCATATCAACAGGTAACACACACACACCTGTATCTCAACAGGTAACACACACACACACACACACCTGTTTCTCAACAGGTAACACACACACACCTGCATCTCAACAGGTAACACACACACACCTGCATCTCAACAGGTAACACACACACACAAACACCTGTATCTCTAAAGGTAACAAACACACACACCTGTATCCCAACAGGTAACACACACACACACACCTGTATCTCAACAGGTAACACACATACACACACACCTGTATCTCTACAGGTAAAACACACACCTGTATCTCTACATGTAACACACACACAACTGTATCTCAACAGGTAACACACACACACACACACCTGTATCTCAACAGGTAACACACACACACACACCCGTATCTCAACAGGTAACACACACACACACCTGTATCTCTACAGGTAACACACACACACACCTGTATCTGTACAGGTAACACAAACACACACCTGTATCTCAACAGGTAACACACACACACCTGTATCTCAACAGGTAACACACACACACCTGTATCTCTACAGGTAACACACACACACCTGTATCTCTACAGGTAACACACACACACCTGTATCTCTACAGGTAACACACACACACACACCTGTATCTCTACAGGTAACACACACACACACCTGCATCTCAACAGGTAACACACACACACCTGCATCTCAACAGGTAAAACACACACCTGCATCTCAACAGGTAACACACACACACACACACACACACACACACACACACACACACACACACACACACACACACACACACACACACACCTGTATCTCTACAGGTAACACACACACACACACCCGTATCTCAACAGGTAACACACACACACACCTGTATCTCTACAGGTAACACACACACACACCTGTATCTGTACAGGTAACACAAACACACACCTGTATCTCAACAGGTAACACACACACACCTGTATCTCAACAGGTAACACACACACACCTGTATCTTAACAGGTAACACAAACACACACACCTGTATCTCAACAGGTAACACACACACACACACCTGTTTCTCAACAGGTAACACACACACACACTTGTATCTCAACAGGTAACACACACACACACCTGTATCTCTACAGGTAACACACACATATCTGTATCTCTACAGTTAACACACACACACACACCTGTATCTCTACAGCTTACACACACACACACACACACACACACACACACAAACACACACACACACACACACACACACACACACACACACACACACACACACACACACACACACACACACACACACACACACACACACCTGTATCTCAACAGGTAACACACACACACACACACACACACACACACACACACACACACACACACACACACACACACACACACACACCAGTATCTCAACAGGTAACACACACACACACACCTGTATCTTAACAGGTAACACACACACACACACACCTGTTTCTCAACAGGTAACACACACACACACACACACACACACACACACCTGTTTCTCAACAGGTAACACACACACACACCTGCATCTCAACAGGTAACACACAGACACACACACCTGTATCTCAACAGGTAACACACAGACACACACACCTGTATCTCAACAGAAAGCACACCCACACCTGCATATCAACAGGTAACACACACACACACACACCTGTTTCTCAACAGGTAACACACACACACACACCTGTATCTCAACAGGTAACACACACACACACCTGTATCTCAACAGGTAACACAAACACCCACACGTGCATATCAACAGGTAACACACACACACACACACCTGTTTCTCAACAGGTAACACACACACACCTGCATCTCAACAGGTAACACACACACACCTGCATCTCAACAGGTAACACACACACACAAACACCTGTATCTCTACAGGTAACACACACACACACCTGTATCCCAACAGGTAACACACACACACACACCTGTATCTCAACAGGTAACACACATACACACACACCTGTATCTCTACAGGTAAAACACACACCTGTATCTCTACAGGTAACACACACACACCTGTATCTCAACAGGTAACACACACACACACCTGTATCTCAACAGGTAACACACACACACACACCTGTATCTCAACAGGTAACACACACACACACACACACCTGTATCTCTACAGGTAACACACACACACACCTGTATCTGTACAGGTAACACACAAACACACCTGTATCTCAACAGGTAACACACACACACCTGTATCTCAACAGGTAACACACACACACCTGTTTCTCAACAGGTAACACACACACACACACCTGTATCTAAACAGGTAACACACACACACACACACACCTGTATCTCAACAGG